>NW_009649588.1:2154730-2159291 GCF_000708025.1 Charadrius vociferus
TCCCTCTTTCCCCTGGATACTACCATGAGAAGCTTAAACTAACAAAAAACCAAGATGAAACCAACATAACGGATACCTACCACTAGGTAGGGATCGCTTTCTCTGGTAAAAGTTACCAGAGAAATGTTGTGACTCTTTAGTAACTAAATAAAATTATACCGTGAGAGTAAATCTTTGGCATGACAATAATTATAGTAATTCACGCAGTGAAATAATTGCAAAAATTAAGCACTTTAGTTTTAGGTAGATTTTGATGGAAGTCTCCTTTATCGTCCACGTTCTGTAGTTAGAAATTTCAATTGCTGCCTTCAAGAACTTAAATAAGAAATCAAAGGCCAACAAGGAAAATAAAAACAGTCAGTTTAAATGATGTATCGACCAGGGAACCATAAGGTAAATTGAGATATATACACTTAGGTTACAAGTAACTCATGGCACTCACAACTTCTCTTTTCTCGTATAGAATCAATACGTGGTTGCGCTTCTTCAAGAGAAGCCAAAGTAAAACATATCCTTTTGGAAAAGAGACCTTCTTGCACACAGTATAAGCAACTGAGGAACAAAGTAGATCTTAATAAAATATATATAATAGTTATTTTCACCTTCAGTTAAATTGTGCCCTATTTTATAGTGCTGAAATGGAAAAATCTTAAAATAACAACAAATCCCCAGGCATCTACTAACAAGGGTACTATAGAGCTGTAGAGGTCTCTAATGATTTCTAGAGTGCTGGTTTGTGTACCAGCACCAGGCTGATGTTTCTGCTTTGAAAACCCGCAGCCGATCATTCTCGTATTATTTTGGTTTTGTCAGGTGTGGTGGGGAGAGTCTTATTTTCTATCGCATTAGCACTCCGAGAGCTCAGTCAAGATCCGGTTTCATTGTTCAGCACAACAAAACCACACGTGGAGAGCAGTCCTCCAGCTCCTGCACGCAGAGACTCCTACCGCTCGCGTTCACTATTACAGAGACCCAAAGGCCGCTACAATACCCGTGTCTGTGGTATGGCAGGTAGCAGCAGGGATTAGCACGAGCTGTGTGTGGACATGGGCACCCAGAGTCCTCTTTGCACGCGCCCGGGTGGTAAACAAAGATACCAAGTTTTGACAGCAGATTTAGAGGCAGCTTCTTGCTTATTTTTAGTTTGGGAATACTATGCATCAGTTAGAACAAATGAAACCTATGCGTGGTGAAGCGTTCCAGAATTTTCCTGTTTAGATCCTCTTGCCACACCTTTTCAAGATTACAAGTCATTTCAAGTATTATCGTAGAGCAAAAGTAGACAAAAAAAATTCCACTGTTTTCTTCATCATACCAGGGGGCACAACATACTTTCCACGTGTAAGCCAAGAACACAGTAACAACTCACCCAAGCTACTATGTAAAGGCATCTTGGCATGAACCTGACCAAACGGCACCATGTAAAAACTACAAGTCAGATAGGCAGGGCTTCTCAAGAGAGACTGGTTTTGGGGGTTTTTCGCAGCCAAAATTCCTCCCCTCCCACACCCTTCCCTACCGAGGTCTCAGCAGCAAAGCAATTTAATCTAGCTACTAGATCTACATTGCTAAGAGCATTTTTCTTCTCAAAGTCATCTAGAGGGATGGGTAAACCAGACTAGGCTAAAAACAACAACAAAAAAGAAGAATTACGGTGCTGAATTTTCACACAGATGTAACTAAACCTCTTTGCAGGCCAGATTAGTTTCCCATTCCTCTGAGCCCTACGATTTGCAGCGAAGCCGCACGCCTGGAACTGCGACAGGGAAGTCTACGGCTGGCACAAAGACGCCATCTATCCTCAGTGCACAAAAATCCTTGAAACAACCTGATAGCTCATAAAAAAGCAACAAAGGGGTCCAAACAGCAAAGTCCAGAATAATATTTAAGACATATGATTCATTTGGTATACTTGATCCCAAACATTCCTGTTATTCCTGAAGAAGCAGTCCCCAAGGAGAAGAGATTGTGGAAACTTTCCTGGTGGCTAGGAGAAGAAATAAAGACACTGGCATTCCCTATAAAGCAACCTGATTCTCAAAGTAATTTTTAATAATCTTTCTAGCAATATTTTTTAAAACCAGGTATTTTTCGTGTCTCACAAAAATAAGACTGATTTCTAAAGATGTCGATTTAAATGCATTTTTAAGAGTTTGCACCTTGTTATTTTTAATCTATCTTTACTCTTTGGCAATTATGAATACGTGTTGCACTGTTTTCCCTGTATTGAACTCATCCACAAACGGATGATTTATAGTTCGTGGTTCAGTACTACAAAAACATCTCAGTGCGGACTCGTCACTGAAAAGAGCTCAACTCTCTCTTTTCCTATATTTTACATCCTGCCTCAGGCTGAAGATCTGGAAAAAAAATTCAAGCGCTGAAACCTCTTACACTGTTGAACAGTTTCCCTATGGTGGTGGTAAATGCCCCAGAGCACGAGTCATTTATAACTTCTCCAGGAACAAACAAACAAAAAATATGTAACAATATACTCTAGGAAGTTATCTTAACCTCACAAGGGGCGGTTAGGCAGAATGCTCTAGTATGACGTTTCCCCCTATGATGCCTATGACAACGAGAAGAAAATAGAAAATATGACCAGTCATCATGTATTTTCCATCTGAAACATCCCTGAAAGCAGGAGCAGCAGATGGCAGGCAAACTGGGATGGGATTTTTCTTGCAGTGATTTTTCACAGCGATTGAGTCAACAGTGGTTGTTCAGTTGCCCTTCCTCCCAGCTACGGAAAGAGCTCTTGCAAACAGAGAAGATCAGATGTTGGTTAAAGATGTGTACAGGGTGACAGAGGCAAAATCAGCCAGGCTGGGAATAGCCGTCCTGGACTGTAAGTTCCCTGCAAAGAGCTTTGAAGATCCTGGCACAAAAATCTGCACTGCATATTGCTGCAGCATAATTAATTAAGCCTGACAACACCCCTGTGAAATACAATAGGTCTAACCACTAAACCAAATCATCCTTATAAACATCCAAATGTCAGCAAGTGAATTTATGTCAGATTTACCATTCAATCACAGAAAAAAAAAATCACATATAGCTTCAAAAAAAGCACTGTACATTAAGTAAAGCTCTCTTATATTTTTGAATAGCAACAAAGAAATCAAAGGTATGACAGCCTTTTACAGCAATAACACCTCAGAACATTAGTAGATAAATCTTTGAAGAGGTAAGAAGTATTATCAGAATTTGCAATTGCAGAATCATACGCTGTACTTGAGAATTCTCTGACACTATACATAAAATATTGTAACTATTAATTCGTAATGACAATCTAAATAATTAAAATAAACCAAAATCTCATTAATATCAAGATTTTGACGTCTGGCTGGGTTAGGCGGTAAGGCAAAGTGTACTTTATAGGATATGACACCTTTAGGATCAGGAATCCCTAACAACACACCGAGAGAAACATAGACATATGTTCCAAAAGTAACTCCAGCTTGCTTCTTTATGACTTTAGCTTGAAGGATTTTATTTTCTGTATAATCTTTAAAGTAGAAGTGCAGTCACTAGCCGCTGGCTGCACTGTTTATCATAAAGTCAGCTCACTTAGTGCTGTCCAATTAAAATAAACTACAGCTGCAATGTATCACTATTTTTCTAAGTATCTGAAAATATTCCTGCAAAGCCCAACCTCCAAAAACAAAACATAAATGAAAAGCAACAGTTCACTTGGCAACCATCTCAGAGAGGATGTTTTGACATTATTTTCATGTTATTAAATGTACATTTTCCACTTAAAAACAAGAAGCTCCTGCCACAAATGATTTATATTTTAGAATACTTTATATGACATAAGGAAGGCATAGAATGGCTTGCTGCTGTAACCTTTTAAAATAAAATATAGGAATACAAAACACATTTTTCCTTTGATCGTTTCTTTGACTATTTTGTTGCTTATTGCAACAGACAGACAACATTTCAGCGCTAGCCAATGTGATACAGTAGCATTAAATAAAATGTCCAAATTCCATCTGACTTCCTATGATGTGTTCACTTAATTTGAAATTACTTTTCTTTTCTCGGTCTCTTCTAGTTCACGCCTGGAAAAATAACAGACTATAAAATTTTTCTTTATCATCTTTTAACCAACTATGGTTTCAAGGTGATTTATTTACGTAAATTTGGAAAAACCAGGGTCTCATGACATGTTTGTATGCTTCACTGCAAGCACGATGAAAGAACAGGAAATAAAATACAAACTTTTTTTTCTTTGTTACTGACTTTGTTCTAGTCCTTCCAGACATCGCACTTCTAAACTCAGGCTGCCACCAAGAGACAGCATACCGACAGGAGAAGGTGCTGTTCATCTGCAGTGCACACATGTAAGGCAGCAGTCAGGCCTCCGTCACTAAACAGCAACTCATGAGTGTATATAAAATAAAAACAACTTAACTTTTCCATGCTGTGTAAAGTCGCCGTGCAGAAGATTGCTGGGTGGACAGCACTACAAAAACTACGCAAACATCTTGGAACACCTATAGAAAGTCTACAACTAAACGGCGATTTTGTGTGGCTGGAGACACACAAATTTCCCTAC
>NW_009649588.1:2159492-2160415 GCF_000708025.1 Charadrius vociferus
CCTACAGACAATTTCTAAAAGTTAGTCCGTACGTAGATAAAGAACAACACTGCACCTTTAAGAAAATGTTATTTTTCCTGAGGCCCTATCAAGGTAAATTTCATCAGTATTCAAAGAATGAGCAAAGCACTTCAACAATTTATTTCAATAAAAGAAGACTTAGCTGAAAGGAGTATAAATGATGAGAACTTGCTTTAAACTGATTTATTCCCTGCAGCAATAAAAGGAATGTTTCTTCACTCAGCTGTTTAATATGCAAATATGCAGAGCATCCAGCTTCTGACAGCACATCATTAATAAAACCTTGCACTAAGCAGAGCTCCCGATATTTCATCCTGATGAAAATACATGATGATGATTTTAGACTGTATAATTTCAGAGTTGGAACAATGTACTTCCCAGTGATGGAAACTCAGCAATCCGCAGTTCTAGTGTAGATTTTTTAATAAGTGAACCTATTTCTCTAAGAGGGAGACATCTGTTTACAAGAATCGCGAACACGGAAAAGCTTGTCACCAAAACCTCTCAACCGGACAATCCAAACCTTAGTTGGGGAATCAGTGCAAAAAGAACCATGTTATTTGTAGAAGAACATAAGCGTTGATTTCTTTTTTAATCAACTAATTCCTCTCTTATTTACCAAGCTTCACATACTAAAAAAATTCTCTTTACTTCTACTTCCACCGGCCACTACACGATCTGATACATTTTCAGCAAATGTGGCAATGGATGTTATCCCTTAAAATTAATTAAAGCAAAAGAAAAAAAAGGGAAAAAAAGAAAAGTCTGCAATTTTACTTCTTCCCCTTAAAATCTGTGGAGATGAACTCCTATATTTGACCATGCTGCAGCATTCCACTTCTTGTGTTGATAGCCAAATTCAGTAAGTACAAATGCCTTTTTCTTCACTGCTTGTGCTAAAG
>NW_009649588.1:2160438-2181036 GCF_000708025.1 Charadrius vociferus
AAAACTATCAAATGTTTGAAATAAGGAAAGGAATATTTGCCAGTACTTTGCTCTGAAGCCTTTCCAGTCCAAAGCTGGAAACTGGAAGCTGTACAGAAACATTATATTTTTTTAAGCACCCTTCGTGCAGAATTGATCCCAATAGGCGACACAGAACGTCCATTTCTACGTTGGAATTAATACTCATGCAAAGGATGTCGATCACTTTACAACCTGGAAACCTGAGGGGCACTCATCTGGTTGCAACAATTAACAATTTGTTAAAATCTGGCGGGTGCTTTTTATTTTGGCTGAAATACGCTGCTCTTTTGGCACTGTAGTGCTGGGTCAAATAGAAAGACGGACCCCTTCTGCAATGCAAGAACAAAAAGAAATGACTTTGCGTTTTAATTCAAAAATATTTTGACTATGAATCAATCATTTAGCGTATTTCAAAGAAGTCTGAAGGATTCTCCTTTGAATCATTTCCCACCGGGTACCTAGGAAACAAAACATCTTCAGGGCTAAATTTCAGGGGAAGTCTTGCAGGTTTTAGTAAACTTCTCCTAGCCAGTACTTTACATGTTTCTGTTTTCTGTGCGTGGCAATACTCCCTCATAACTCAAATGGGATTAACCAATTAAACATTTCCCAGTAGTCTCTAAAATAGCTGCTCTTGGCATGTTTTTTGCATGGAACAAACCTCAGCGGGAGGATATGATAGAAATCTTGCACTATTTAAATATAGAATTGGGACATCAAAGAAAGGGTTGTATTGAAATAACATGGATAATTAAGGAAGTGGAGAACAGTAATAACTGATTTACATAAAATGCTAATAAGCCTCTTGACTTGTTCGGCAATTTCTGCTTTAGGCATGGTAACTGCGGGTTCAAATTTGTGTACCAATTTTATTTAAGTATTTTCTTTTTCTTTCTTTTTCTCCCCCTATTTTTTAAGCTCCCTACAGCACGGCCAGTCTGTACATGGCACCAAACCTTTTTCAAAACAAAACCACGCTGAAATCAGAATCTGAACGTAAACTTGCGTAAAAGTTTTGTACGCATTAGTACCCACACATGCATACAAAGCACTACGTGGAAAGGCCTTTAATTACTTGCCTGCATGTGTATGGATTCAGATTGCATCCCTCCTAGTTTAGCTCACTTTCATGTCATGCTGAATAATGTGTTACAAACGATCAATGACATATTAAAAACGTTAAATGCTCTTCACAATTACCAGGACTGAAAAACTTTGAAAACAACTGGAGTGTAATGGGAAGAATGGGTTTCCATGGTGTTACGCCTCTTGCTACTCGGATGGGATGATTAGGGGACTGCAGCGACGCTATAGGTTATAGCTATTTTATACCATATCCTTGTGCCATTTGCTTCTGCGAAGGAATTATATGCTCTGAAATTCTTGTTTTATTTTACTCTCCTACTGATCTCTCCTCGCAGTGCTACAGCAGCAGTGGCTTTGAGATGTGAATGTGAATGAGTGTCTGAGCCGTTCCTTCAGGACATGTCTGCGTATTGACCTTCAGCTTACCCTGTTTCCCTGTGAGCCCTCTAAGCATGATCCATCGCTTTCTCAGGCCATTCTCCCTTCACCCCATTGATGGGTTTCAGAGCTACTTAAATTTCAAAGTCCTGATGCGTTGCAGCAGTGGCCGGGGCTCAGCTTTGCTCACTTATAGATTGTACAAGGTCACAGTAAGGGAAGGGGAAAAAAAGCCAGAGCATTTATCAGGATGTATTGCTTTACTTTTTCTATCCATCACAAAGGCGATGATTCTATTTTAGTGAAAATCCATTGAACTCAGATCAAGTCAGATGGCTGTTATCATTGGAAACTCAAGAGCTGTCACACCATAATCGGTACAAATGATGAACGCTGAAACGTGGGGCTTGAGGCCGCTTAATGGTCTTTAGTGAATTTTTTTCTGTTGCTTTTTAAACACCACAAAATCATTTTACTTAAGTGATTTCAATTTGAGAACACCGAGATTTTGTTATGCAAGCACAGTTGATTCAATTACAGATGATCTGACGGCTATTGTGCAATGAAATGCTTCCTGCCGGTGTGCCCTCTCCCCCACGCACACACCAGTACACGCGTGTAGAGCACCCACACAATCAAAATGATTCGCCTCAAAGCTGTTCTGATTCCGGTCATCTTCTGTGATACACTTTCCACTTGTGCAATGACACCACGCAGTATTACCGGGAACTTCTGCAGCAATATTGCTGCGTATTTTGTGAATGAGGTTTGGTAAAGCTTCCCCGTTCCAGAGCTAGCCCTGTAAGAAGGAGCTGTGTGCGTGCTGGGAAAGGGGAAAGCGAGTCAAACTTCATTTCTCTCTCTTTTTCCCAAATCACAAATTGCTTAGTGACTGTTACATTTTAATAAAAAGTGGAGGATCTTGACCATACTTGAAGGCACCAGAAAACTTTCACTATGTAGATATGGAACTGATGGCTATCATTCAGTATAAATACACGTGTATTTCAATTCCATCAGAAACACAGTACGGCGGAGTGCAAAGAAGCAGGGCATCGCCAGCATACCTGGCAGAGAGTTCGTTCTTCCCCGCAGTCCAAGCCTGCTAATTATTCTCATACTTAGGCTTCATTCTACTTCCTATCAGTTGTGACAGACTCACCCTCCACTTACTTGTTTGGATTTCATCACATGAACATAAGACAGACCAGCTATCCCAGGTTCTAGGGGACCTTGACAGATAATTAAAAATGCCTCTCTCTAATTAAGAGAAAAATAGCAACAGACAACAACTTTGTTCCAGAGAAAAACAAGTCATTCCACAAAAATGTTATTTTCCTGAAAAAAACTGCTGAAATCCCATAATAAAATAATTGCCATCCAATTTTTGAAAGTAAAAAACCAACAGCCCAACCCTCTTCACTTCCCACACAAACCCATTCCCCAGACAGATGATTTACTGTACTTATTCAAAGTAAACATATTCAGCTTCACAAGTACTAGCAAATCTTTGCCTTGAACATCCCCTCCTCCACCACACCTACAGAATATGGTAGAGGAAAAACACGATTGTCATGTAGGAATGTCCCAAGCCACCCAGAGCTTTTTATTGTTTAACACTAGGTTTAGATCTTAGGTTTGACCTCCTCCCATGGAGCTGGAACAACACATTTTGAACAAGAAGCCCCTCAAACCACACAAGATTTCAGGAGGGAGCAAAGGGATAAAGGCAACAACTACTTCCACTGAATGATGAAGAACAGTACATATTTACTGTTCCTTTTGTTGTAAAGCGCACATAGCACCTTATAAAGGCACTAGTCAAAGCCTGCTAGTTAACTTGCCAGTTAAGCCACCTGCCACTGCCACGTTCACAAGGCCACTGTGGCCTCTCCAGCCTCTTACGGCAGCTTCAAGGCTGTTCTAGTACGGTTTCTGCTTCTAGTGAAGTGCAAAATTGAAAAGAGAAATAAACCTAGTGCAAAATGGAGTTCAGCCATGCTTCTCACCCGCTTTCTCCCTGGAGGGGCAGCCCACTGTGCCAACCCTGCCTGTGCATTTTGTAGTGTAGTGCGGTGACTTTGCTGTCTCCAAAACACGTCAGGAATCACCGGAGATAAAGAAACATTTCACATTTTTCCTGAACAAAATTTCCAAGCAAAGCCTTAGGGAGCACAGGCCTGTAGTTCCTCTCTGTGTTCAGCCACCAGTGCTTCCAGAAATCTGGAACAGGCCCCAGGGAAGGCCGCGCACAAACTCTTCAGGAGCCCCTTTAAAACTCCCGCAGAGTGGCATTAATAAGCCTCAGTGTAATGGAGGATCAGCCCCTGTGCTCTGTGCTTCGAGAAGCAGAAAATCTTAAATAGGCTGGTATTACGTCTTCAAATCTTTTTTTATAAAGATTAAAACAAATACAATTTTGGGAAGCTCTATTTTGAAAATGGTATGTTTGTCATTAGTGAGAAAATTACATCTTAACATTCAGTCTAATACAAAATGATGATATTTTTTGTGGATATTTTAAATGCACCGAGGAACAATTCACAGACTTTTAGCTGTAGTCACCTGTGCATACACCGCACGCTCAGGGGAGAGTGTACAACGTAGTGAGAGCTGTGTGTGCTATGATGTATTTTCAGCAGTGAAACGTCTTGGGCAAATAACTGATTTCCTCCAATATTATAGTGAATATCCAAAAAGGTGCAACCACTAAAAATATGCTTAAAATGCCTATGCTGAGAAACTTTTTATTGCTCACTGATTTGCAAGGTAAATTAAAAGAATATTCTCTGAGCACCACATTGATCTAAAATATCCAATTACTACTTTCAGAACAATGTAGTTGTTTCAAAAGCTCGGCTGGGCAACACCAGCACCATCTCTGCTCTTTGCCCTGTATTTGGGGCCGGGCCAACGACAGAGCACGGACTGAGCCAGGGGACTCTTCGAATGATCACAGTGAAGCAGAATGGTTTCTTCTTTATTTCCTTCATTTGAACTCCGTTATTGCAGGGGGGATGTCTGAGGAGTAGGATGCGTGTTGTTCAATTATACCGGTAAGGATTAATTTGTCCTCAACAAAATTTCTGATGTCACCTGTTTTTGCAAACAAACCTTCTAGCTCTTCTCTGCCTCTTTTTGTCATCTGCCTGGGTGCTGGGCTATTCCCAAAAGAGATGCTGTACAAATCAGACATTTGTACTTTTATTCTTTAAACCTCTTGCGTCCTACCTGTCCCAAACATCTGACGCAGCTCTTCCTTCTGCATCAGGGAAATATCTTCACCATTTCCAGCAACTCTGGTGTCTTCTGCTGGCGTTTCAGGACAGCGAGCAGCAGTGGGAGGCACTATTTCACACGGGCCTTTAATTCCTTTGAACATTTCCATCTCCTGCCGTGCAGAGCCAAGAAATGGATACGCTCAGTTCGGGGCATGTGCTTCACAGATCCCACTGTAGCACAGCAAGGCTCGACTCCTCCAAGTTTTAATGTCACGCTTTCCCAAAGCACAAGGGCCTATCCAGGTCTTATTTCTTTTTCCCACAAAGTCAAACGTTTCAAGAATCCCGCTGTAAAAGCCTGAATCTCTCTGGCAAATGGCATATGGGCCCAAATCCTGACAATTGAGCTTGAGTACAATTGAAGCCTCTCTCTAATTAGGTGATTTAAAAAGAAGGGGGAAAAAAAGCAAGCAAAACAAACTGAAAGCCTTTAGCTTCTATTCTATATCAACAAAGACATGTTTTCATCATACTGCTCTTGCAGGTTGTGACTCTTAATTGGCCCATGTCAGTGAAGTGCTCTGAAATCCTGATATGGTATTGAAGTTGCCATAGAAATATGTAACACTTGTCATTGATTCACTAAATACAGTCTATAGAGAAACAGGAATAAAAGACAGAGCATGGATTCTGGAATGAAAATACACAGAGCGTTCTCAACAAGCTTCAAAAAATGAAACGACACAAAAGTCTCTCAAACAATTTTTGCTGGATGCAAAATTCACTGCAACTCCCAGCACTTAAGAGGTGCTTTTCCTTTTCCGTGGCTTACACGTCTTTCAGGTGCCAGTGGCGGCAGCTGTACCAGGGGATGTAAAGGAGCGGAGAGCCCTGCTTGGCCGGGGAACACGCAGGAGTGCCCCCAGCAGCACGGCAGGCACTCACACCCAAAGCAGACCTGACATTACACGTCCCCATCCCAGATAACAGCTTTATAATCAATTCCCTCCGCCGGAGATGTCAGCAAGGGAAACAAGGTTATGTGGCAGCAGCTACCATATTTTACCTATCTATATAAATACATTTAAACACGTGGGAAATAAGGTTAGGGGAGTGACCTTGAGGTAGGGACTTCTAGGCTGGTAACCCTCACACAACTTGGACCTGAACACTGCGAATGGGAGGAAAAACAGTGCATGATACCAGTACATCTACAGATTTAAACCTGTTATGTGCTTTAACACAGCCCCTGTCTGTGAACTGGGAATGCTTTAGTAGTGCGCTGCCTCCCAGAGCAGACAAGCTTCTTAATAACTGGATGTTAGGAGAACCGAAGCAAAACTTTTATCTTTACTATTAAATCTCTCTTTTCAGTCCCTAAGCTCCCCATGAAACAGCATAACAATGCTCCTATTAGGTAAGCAAGGGACAGAGTGGATGCAAATCCCCACTGAATTAACGTGCCTGCTCCTGAGTCAGCGCTGGCCCTTCCAGCGTCGACCTTGCCAATCAGCATGTCTGGTTTTTCCCATTTCCCAGTGGCACAGGGCTCGTCTTCTCTCTGAAGAAATCAACCCCAGTATGTGGCACCTCTCCAAATTAGCACCACAAACCAGGGTGGGGTTTAGAGTCTAATTAGCATTACTGGAAGAGCGTCCATTTTTCAATAACCTCCACAGTATTCAAACAAAGCAAATTAAAGATTGCAGCCCTATAAAGTATACGGTTAGTTTGCAACGTCGGACAGTAAGATGCGCACACCTACCAGTGCTCCTTGCCAGTTCTGGTTAGCAGAATTAGGGTATGAACACGGGATCTGTCAGAGAATAGATGCTAATGCACCAGTGAAAGGTCATCAAAGCAGTCCGACTTCGAATATCCTGGGGAGGTACTGAAGTCTCTCATTCCTCCACTACCCTTTGTCCCTATCCGGTTTACCTAATAGATGATCCTCACAATTCACATTGGCAGTCCTTTGTAGTGTAATGAACACTATGTGGTCTGATGAATGCAACCACTGCACAGAAAACGTCAGTTCTTTCATTAAGAAAACCTTTCCAAGTTCATTGTATTGAACCAGCGCTCCAGCTATTAGGCTGATACATGACACAGTCAATTCCAGTTACACTTTAAGTGACTATTCATGTTCAGTGAATTCAATTTTTAAAGCTAATTTATATATCTTTAGATATTTACATGAATGTACCTTTCTTCCAACTTATTCTTACATGCCTTTTTCTGAGCTTTCTGTTATTATAGTAATGGGGAGGGAGAGGGAGGGAATCATATTTCCCAACGGATCCTGAAAATGCATAGCTGATGGAAAAGACACTGAAAACCAAACCAGCAGCTTTCGGAGAATATACTTGCATAGAACTCTGAATTACTTGTAGGTAAAAATTGCAATAAATTGCAACGTATGCATTTATTAAAGTTAAATGAAATAGCTGCATGAATTTCTTTAAAAAATGACTATTATTATTTCACATTTATTTCTGAGCACCCATTTTCTGACACTAGCCAATATAGTACCTCCTTGTATGTAATACTACAATTAGTGGCATGTAAACTTTTGAAGTAAGTAATTAAAAAAGTTAAGCTATTGCTGCTACTGAAGAGAAAGCATCAGCTCTTTCATTAAGAAAACCTTCCCAGGTTCATCGTATTGAACCAGGACTCCAGCTATTAAGCCGTGCAATGGCAGAGTCAATGCCTGCTATAGTATCAATTCAATTTAAGCACCTTTTTGTTATCACTACCCTTTCTGTACTTTCTTTTAACTGACTTTGTTTATTGATAATTATTAGAGGACCACTGGTTCCAAAAGATAGGCATATTTTCATTCTACATATTGGCTACAGCCCACAGTAGTAACAGTATTTCCGTACAGATCATGCTGAAGCCTTTGAAGCATTTACAGTGTGCACAGATCACGATACAGTTCTTTAGAAATAAAAAATAAATAAGGTGTCGTATTGCATCATTTGACTATTGAACAACAGGAATTTAGCTTTCTATCCACGTATTCAAAAAGAACAGGCTGTTTACTTGTTTTGAAATGTATTACAAAAATTTTTCCATTAATGTGGATTTGTTTTAAATTAAACTATGAAGCCTACTTTTCTACAATGAAAAAAATAAAATTATTATATCTTGACTTTACCAGCCTCAACGTGGTTGTGGACTAAAGCTCTACTGTTTGGGAAATAAAAATACCTCTCCTAATACTGCATTTCATGAGAGAAATTACAATTATGGGATGCGGGGACTTTGTGGCTTGATATACTTTGCAAGCGGAGAAGGGGGATGCCCTTCAAAGTTAGAGGGTAATCATTATTGACCTTGTGCATTCAAGACAGCATAGCAGGTTTCTATATAAAGAAACTTACAGAGAGGTCATTGAAAGCACTAGTGAAGAGACATAAAAAAAGGAGATAGAGCATCAGTTAGTTCTACAGAATTCAGCGTCAGTTAAGCAGATTAAAAATTTAACTATAAACAGATTTGGGAAGTGAAGACAAAAACAGAAGAACATTTTCTTTGTAAGTGTCAT
Organism: Charadrius vociferus; assembly: GCF_000708025.1. Taxonomy (NCBI): domain Eukaryota; kingdom Metazoa; phylum Chordata; class Aves; order Charadriiformes; family Charadriidae; genus Charadrius; species Charadrius vociferus. The sequence continues at coordinate 2,168,698 of NW_009649588.1, forward strand.
GCAAATTTATGGTTCTGCATTAAATGCTCATTATCAGTTAAGCAGCCTTTACAATGTAATTATTAACTTTTATAGTTTCTGTGAAGTTTTTCTCTCTTCTTTCCCAAAACTACACACAGCATGAGCACTCTGGTTTTTGAACAAAGGGGCATGTGCTTAGGGCTGGCACTCGGCAGGCAGGAATTTGGGTTCTGGTCTTCCCTCCTTCGCTCATTCACACAGAGTCTGTTAATCTCGCTTTGTGTTAATTTACCTGCCTGCAAAATAGGTACAATAAAACAACCAGACAACTCCCCAGGGTTATATGACACTTAGTTTGGCACTTCAAAAAGCACACTTAGTAGAGCATTTTGAAATCATTGAATGAAGAGCATTATGTAAGGCAAAATAAATTACTTTAGTATGATGAGGTTGTTTGGAAACTGTTCAGTTAAAAAGCTCCGGTTAGGAATATTAAAACACCTGGGATACACAGTGGATAGCTTTAAAATGCTTTTTTCTTTCAAACAAAATTTTAAAATCAGTTGTAACACAGAAAAGGTCCTATTCACATGTACTTTCTACTCCCATTTAATTAAATCACAGTAAGTAGTATTATACAGTATCCGGATATTTTGTTTTCCCCTCTAGATAAAGAAGAAAGAAACTGAAAGAGAAATAGAAATGTAAAGACTGAGATCTTACTTTTTTACTTTTATAAACAGAGAAGACACAAACCTGCTGACCTTTCTGTGACTTGTGCTATTTCTCTCCAACCTACAGCCTGGCGATGGCTGTAGAAATCTGGCCCGGTTAGGCAAACCTCTCTTTTCTATTGGGTCTTTCATCCCAAGAGCACCAGCCTGCCGTGCAGCTGGGAAACTGCCTTCTCAACACATGGACAACCTCCACCAGAAGAGTCAATCATTCTTATTAATAGATGCCCACGGCATCCTAGAAACAATTCACTCGCACGGCTGTCCTGCCCCTTAAACTTCCCCTCCCCTGGCAGCCGATAGCATACAGTTTCCCAAAATATGTTTCGTTTTCAAGAGATTTATTGCAGCCCTGTTATCACATTCATACTCTTCCTGAAAAGATAAAACTAAGAAAGACCTTACAAGAAGATGTTGTAGCAATAGCTAAATCATAAATGTTTGATAAGGAATGGCTAAATCCAGACAAATAACTGTTCAATCCCACTTTGTACTAGGCAGATAAAGTCATACAGGAAATCAATGTGATCTATTGAAATGAAAAAAAGTCCAGCTTAGGGACTGTATGGTATTGTAGAATATGTGACATTATAAATGGGCTGCTTCCATAAGTTTTATACAACGAGAAGTTGCATAGTATTTATTTATTTTTGTGTTTATGCATGTAAAAGCAGGACGTGAAAGTCCCTATTTGTCAACAGGGCAAATGCGGGCAGCAGTGAAGTAGGGGAGTGTTTATAACCTTTTCATTTTCCCACTCTTGAAGGGAATACATAATCCTCTCTAGGGATAAAAGGATCTTCAGTCACCCACTAGCCCAGGGGCTCCTTTTTAGCACAGGCTGACAGATGTGCTAAAATTGTAAGTGAAGTGTTGTGATGTTGACTCCTAAAGCAGCGATCATTAAGGTTGAAATTAGTATCCCCTCCCAGCCATTCAAATGTTAAAAAGTTCTGACACCAGGCGTAATTGGACAACTTTACCTAGTGGGGATAGCGTTACGTTTTATCCTCCTGCCTTCTTTCTGCCTTTTTCATCCCTGCTCCAATTTAAATGAAGCAAAACAACTTTTTATACATCTTTCACTTACACAAAACAAAACAAAAATCTGCTTATGCAGAAAGACATCTCAAAAGCAGACATACGAGTTCACAACTACATACACAAGTAATATTGTTTAAGGCTATACTATTTCAGCTGACAACAGTATTTTAAATAAGATGCAGTTTAAAAAAAAGGCTGAAGGAAAATATAAACAGATGTCCTAATATGTATTAGCATCTGCTGAAAGAAATCTCATTTGAAAATGTAAAATACACTTTTCTGGCTGTATGTACTAATTAGTTACATGCAGTGTTACCATATTTTAATCTTCTGAAATAAAAGTTTCACATGTACTGTACTTATGGATACCTGGATATAACTCCAGCAAGTGTAGCAGTTGCTATAAATGGCAGTAAGTGCCAAAAGATATAAGCAATCCACACAATTAGATTTCAGGTCATTTAGATCAGTGTGAACTAAAAAACATGTTAATGTGCTATACACACTGCCGCTTCCTCAAATATTGCTGAGTTTGACACATTAACTAATGGACCATCACCTGATAAATACTGGATGTGTGCGGACGAATGAAGTCTCAGATTGTCTCTATTGACTCAGACCAAGATTTTGACAATGACACAAAACCAGCAGTGCTGTTGCACTACTGCACTATCCTTTTGCTCTGTGTCAAAAGGAAAACGAAGCATATGATTTAACACAGTTTTCTAATAGATCTTCCTTCTTTATTTTATGAGAAAAACTTTACAAGTAGCTCAAGGCCCACATTGGTACATAAAATATGGGAAAGCTCCGTGAAACCTAACCAGAGTTTTTTAAAATCAAATAAAATTCAATGTTTGAGAATGCTTAACACTCTGCTATTGAGTTAGATTCAATTTATAAAGGTTGATGAGCACACGCGTTCCCGACATGAACAAAGAAATTGTTAATACTGTGCCACTCTCATAGTCCTATACTGTACCCGGAGTCACCAGCTTCAACACCCCCACTACGCCCTGTACTTCAACTTCCAGCTCAACTGGGCATATTGCTTCAACACTGGGCTCCTTCCCAGGGCTGCTCCGCATCTCCGTCAAACCAGGCTGGTCTCCTGCAGAGAGCAGACGCACCTAAACTTCTGCCAGGCTGCCTTGCTGCGCTCCCTGTCCCCTGTGTCACTCTCACGTCAGGCTACTGGGCTAACGCACAAATCTTGCTCTAATTAAAGGCAGGAGACAAGCTAACGTGCACTAAGTTTTGCTTTGACCATGTAGCGCTGCAGTTGAGGTAGTGAGAGCTGAACCGACCGAGAATTGATAGCTAATGATTCATTCTCAAGGCAATTGGTGGCCCCTTCTGTCCCCCATCATTCCCTCATCATTCAGCGTTATTGAGAACATCGTCTGCAACACTGCACCAGTAGCTGACTCAGCAGGGACAACCTCTTCCAAACTGCATCCTCCCACTTTCAAGGCCACTAAGCACGAGTAGAGGGGAGCATTAACGCACTGCACAGATGCTGTGCAAAAAACAAGGATAAGATTCCTGCATCTTGGTTTTGAAGATATTCTTCCCTGTTTCTCTCACCTTGAAATTAAGCTTTTTGACTTGTACTTGGTGAGATCTGCCTCTCTAAGGATGTGGCTGGTCAACTCCCCTTCTGCAACCTCTTTCAGTGGTACCCATCAGTCCTTTGGACTTGCCATAACCTTCAGCTCACCAGAATTCACTTCTATTCCATGCTGATTTATGTTCTCTATCTGTTTCTGTCTGGTTCATTGCCAAATCTTTCTTTTAACTGTAAGACTTTCATCCTACACACCCACGCAAAGGTCCAACCCACAAATATCTCACCCCTTTTCTCTCTGCTCCTGCACTCATTATGCTGAGCATCTTTGGTAGAAAGCTTACTTTTTCACAACAAATTCATCCTTTCTTCCTCTAATACTGTACTCTGCCTATACGGAAATCTTCCATTTAATCCAGTTTATCCTGATTCACTATCAACATGTCAACGCTCACCCTAGGTCAACTTCAAGATAGTCGTTTTCACTGATGACTTCCTAAATTTTCAAACAAGCATTTTCATGCTTTCTTTTATTCTGCTTACAGATCTGCCCACAAGCATTTGCAATATTATCTCATTATCTTTTTTTCATAATCCACATTAAAATTCTCCTTTTCTTTGGTATCTAATCTTTTCTTTGGCATCAAAAAAAAATCATGCCTAAAACAGGGCCCTACCATATTGATTAATATTATCTCATTATATGCTTGTTCTTTTTATCTATCTGTATCCCCAACTTTTGATTAACACTTAAATTTTAAGCAATATGGACTTGGAACAATCTTTTTGGTTTATTTTGCATATTTATTAATATGGCTGGGTCCTCATCTGTGACTAACAATCCAGGCACTGCACTAACGATAATTATCATCATCTTGTTGTTCCTTCTTTGTTGATATATAAGCATGTAAACTGGATTTTGTTTTCTGGGTAGGACTGCCAGGGATGATTGTTAGGAGTTCTGCTTGAAGAAGAAACTCAGGCACGTTTCAGTAATCGTTTTCAAACCAAGGGTTGTCGTCTTTCGGTTTTTTAATGGAAATTAAGGATGGGAAAATTTTGAGAGTAACTGCCAGGAAAAATGGTTTGGAAAGTACTAATTAGAACGACTTTGTGTTATCTTGTCAGATAAGCAGCATACACATAATTTTTTTTAGTAAACATATTGTAAGAAAATAAAAGAAAAATGAATTGCAAATTCTGCTTGTATGGGCATCAACACAGGAGCATCACACACCAAAGAGACAGACAGTCTCCACATAAGAGAGCACGTGAAATGCTAACTCTCACAGACAAACCTACCAAAGATGAGAGAGTTCACATGCCGGAGAAGCCCATTCAAGAATGGAAGCACCAGTATTCTTCTCCAAATCTTCATGAGTTGGAGGAATTAAATTATCTAGTCTGATGCCAGCACTCGGATTAAATTTTAATACATTGCTATGCACTAATTCTATTATTAGGGAATGAAAGGGGAATAGAACATGCAAACACATTACCATGACTGTATAAACTGTATCTTTATTTGGAATAGGAATTATTTTAAGGACATCTGAAGCTCTGTTTTTCTTGCACGAAGCTGGGGTGTGAACCTGAAAAATCAGCAAAAGGGCAAGAAAAGCTTGAAAACAAGCTGATTATGACAGTCCTATCAAGAAGAAAGTGAAAATGCAAATGAAATAGACATTTTCTAAATATAGTTTAATTTATAAATAAGACTTCACATCACAGATTTGTTTATCCTCATTTGGTGATAATTGTTCACAGCAGAATATATCAGAAAATTCTATAATAGGAACCACAGCCAGGAAATGTTAAATAATTAATCACCCTCCCAGCCACTTGCATTTCTGTTGATATAAATGACCGTATAATTCCAAACCCAATTATCACTACTTAGCCATTCCATTTTGTAGTTAAAATCCCACAAAATTAAAGTGCATCAATTGTTAATGGTAATAGACCAGACAAGGGATTAAAGATTATTTTAATGTTTATTTCCTGTCAGGAGGTTTTTTTGGCAGGAAGCACTATAGACAAAAGGCTACATTAAGTTGAGATTCATACAATGTATTTAAATCTACTAACTTTTAAAAACCTTACGGTATAATTACTTGTTTAATCTACTTGTTCCCTGAAGATGCCAACTTCATTATATCTGCTTCGTAGAAATCAAAATGTTCCCTTTAACTTCTCAAAAAGCACTCAAGCTTATTATAAACACAATTCTAACAACAACAGACTTGAAAAAGGAACGGCCCATACTAAAAGAGAAGGGGAACCAGATCACTACCAGGACTTATTTGTGTCCTATTCTGCTTGGTTTATCCTCTGTTACGACTGGTGCTATGTATTTGCAGACAAGATTCAGTCCCTGTAAACACACTTAAAACAATCACTTTAATACCAACAAAACTTCATGAATTACAGATCTTTTTTTTACCTGCCACAAAACGGTGACTTTTCTCCACTTTTCAGAAAAGTATTTATGCAAATGCATTATACAGAGAAATTGCTTAGTTCAGAGATTATTTTTTCTTAAAATGTTTTTTTTTTTTTATCATAGGGCATTGCCAACAAAACCGATGAAAGTACTTTTTTGCATTAACACAGTGACTAGAACTCTGTAGAACTGGGTGTGAGGGCTTAGGGATTTGGGGAGGGGCTCTTACAGCTTACTGTTTCAATAGGCAGCAAGAGCAGGCTGAATTTTATGCGCTTCAAAAGGTTATTCATCTGCATAAAGTCATAGGCATGCATCCGTATCTTGGGTCTTTTGTGATGAAACCATCAGTTTTGGAGCTGGCAATAACTGTGCCAGTTATTTTAGGCTTATACTCACATTACTCTACACAACCTCACTCATTTGATTCCAGTCTCTTTTCTGTATAAGCAGAAATCTACATATGTACTAAATATAAAAGCCGAGGGGGAAATATTTGTATTCTTGCATACACGCGTTCCCTTCCTTGCCCATTCAGCAATACTATCTAATTCTCCAAAATCTCAGGACAATTTACAGCACAAGAACATGATAGTTCTCTGTATCCATATTTTTCTCCCCCCTGCAGGAAACCCTTACCCTGCATATACTCAACGAGATGGCACACTAAATCATGATACAAATAGCATGGTACATAATCACACCCTATCAGCGACAGATACCGTTTCTTTGTCTGTTTCAAACATTTTGTTAGGAGCAGGTTCGCCGTTTGGCTGAAGTCGCCTTCCATTCTTTCTCCTCTCTCCCCACTTTATAGGAGAGAAAGACAGCGGGACAGGTCTGTGGCTGTAACACTTCGGTGCTGTCACAAGGAAGGGATTTACAGCCAAAGAGATTGCGCAGGAGGGCAGTGAGGAAGTTCCTATCTAAAATCAGGATTGCCTGGCAACGATATCGCTAATTTGTGAACAGTGAGTTTATTAAATGCCCAGTGGTGTTAATAACTCAAACGTCGTCAGATGCAGGTATTGCGAAAGAGGTTTCTAACTGAGACATACGGAATAGCTGTTCATCCCAGAGTCCCGGTTGTTACAGGATATCACACTGATGATGTACGTCTGGCATAAAGGAGCACCGCAGAATTAAAATTGCTATGTAAGGTACTTTTCCCTTGTTTTCCTTGGTACGCACGCACCACCACCCCCCCAGAATAAAAAAGGAAAGCAAAACCCACAACAAAGTTCAGAGTCCATATCTCTTCTGAGATTTGTGAGAGCAAGTAGACATGGTACGGAAACCCATTCCATAACCTTTCACCAACATAAAATTTACTGTGAATAAGGCCCTAAAACTCTATGCTCAGCTCTGATTTAAACCTCTGAAAGCCAGCCTCCCAAGAACACTTCCATTCTAATAAATACCTCACCCTGACACGGTATGCTAATTACTTGGGTCCTGGGGGGAGCTTAAACAACCTCTCCACGAGCAAGCTCTGCCACAACACTCGCTCAAGTGGCAGGACAGGATCTGGCCTAAAGTCAGTATTCTTATTTGGCAGGTTTGAGATGTTATTTAGGTTAAAGACATGCCAGTCATCCCACCTTCTCTTCCCCAAACACGACTGCCATTGCAAAGAGCAAAGTAGGTTTGGTTTTCAAGACCGAAAATTTCTCTTTCATTTTCTACAGTATTCAAGGCTTTATCGATGAGCAGAATTAATCTAACTTGTGGAAACGAGACTTCCTTCAAAACTCTAATGTTCTGTATCTTTTATTTTTAAATTGTGGCATTAATAACGGTCTCAGCAGCAAGTGGAGAAAATGTGTGAAATATATGCCCTCTTTATAGATTTCCTGTTTCTGCAGTTTCACTTGAAAAATGGCAGTGCCCTGCCAGCTGAAGTTTTCAGTTTGTTTAACTCCAAGCAAAAGACAATTAAACAACTTACAGTATATGGTCATGAGACTATAGCTGTTCACTAGTGCTGCTTGTGGCCGCTGCCACAATGAGCAGCAGCATTTTAGCTTTACTAGCCCAGCAAGCCTGCTGCGGGCTACCCACTACGGCCGTGGCCTCATGCCAAGAAGAAAATATTTCATGAGCAAAAAAATTTCCACAGCTTTCTTGAGGTGCTGAGTTAGCACACAGTAAAATGAAGAGTCTCCATGCTGGACAAGCATCTAGAAGTACAGGGCAGCTTTTAATAATTTTTTCTTAGAAGCTAACAAATTAATATTTCATTCTCTTTTTTATTTTCTTACACAGTTTCTTACAATTCTCCCTTTCTCTATATTCTTCTTTCAAAACTCCTGTAAGTAAATTTATATCCTGAATCTATACATCTTAAGTTATCTGCCGCGATACAGAAGTTTTATGTAAGAAATGATGTATCAGTCTCTTAATAGGAAGTTATAAAGACTTAAAGAATGGATGGTTTAGGTGAACGAGAAGGATAAATCGAGCCTTTCAAATCCTGTTTTGGGTAGAAATCATTCCCAAATCAGACTGACCAAAAGGAATTCCCATTTGAGAGACGTTCACTGCAGTTATGTTCGTTCTCTCAAAGACATTCTCAGAGTTGGCCCTATTTTGACATTTCTAGACAAGTGAATTGTAGATCACAGACCGATACCTGCTCTGTGATTATTGGTATCCTCTACTATAGGCTGAAATGAGTAAAATTAACTTAGATCACCAATGCGCATCCAAAACATTGTAGTTCCCAGTCTAGCACACACTCAGGACTACCTGTTATCCACATCAAAGACAAAAGCGCATCATTAACATCGTTCTCTGTAATGGCAATGCAAGGGAATTCGTATTAATGGTTGCTTAAGAGCAATCATTGCAGACTCTGGGCATTAAGATGAGGAATATTAATTTTCCACAACATAAAAGCATAAATGACACCTACATCTCTATGCAAAGCCGACGGAAATCAATTGCCTAAATGCAATTTAATTCCAGATTCTTGGTATACCAACATAGAGACAGAACTCTGTATGATCAACAAGATGAACAGGAAAGCTGTATTTCTAAGACCACGTGTCATTGTCCAGCGATTCTTTTGGTTGCTTTGGTATGCAAGAAAATATTAGGTTTTTTAATGAATGCAAAAAAAGAATAGAAAGCATATGCAAAATGATAATATAATACATGGACATTAGAGCTTAAGAATAAAAGGATAATGGAATAAATTAAAAGGGAGGGAATAAAACCATTTAATATGATTATGACATTTGACATTCTAATCTTACTAATATCTGTACTGGAGAGTAAAACAAGTTTTCACTTTCAGTTTAACAAAATTGTTTTCATGGATTTCTGATTAGTTCCCTCGGTTATTTATTTGACAACACAAATAAATAATTGTATATAGCCTCATAATCATTACCACTGTGCTATACTGTGAAATGTGACTCTCTCAAACGCCAGAGCAGATTTCTCGATATATTGTCTCTCGCTGACCTCCAGATCAAGTTTGCTCAGTGACTGACTGAAAGAATGTTCTTTGGTTTTGTTTTTGCTTTTCTAAATAACTGCTAGCTCTACAAATTCATTATGGAGCTAGAATAGAATCCAATCTATTCTTCCATAGCTCTGTTGGCTTAGCATCACCAAAGGAAATAAAATGCGTGTTAGTTACTAAGGTGACCAGTTACAGCAGTGATTCCACACAGGACGAAGATACAGTGAGATAAAAGCTGCCAGTTTTATGCGGTAATCCTTCTGCCTAGAAGTGCCTATAGAGAGACAGCACGCAGGAAAGAGCAGGAGGTAACACAATTCATTCAGCAAAAACACTATGGGACACAAGTGCTGAAAAAAGGCTTACACGTACCCCTCCTGTCTAATTCTCCATTGAGCTAAAATGTACCCGTGAATATTAAATATTTATTCCATTTTCCATACTCCTGCCTTTTCCTCCCTCTGATATTTATTTACTTAATTTCTTTATAAACACTTAGAATTTACTTTTGCTGAATAAATAAATTAAAAGATGAGGAATCTTTGAATAGGCAAAAGGCTCTGGGAGTTTTGCTACTGGCAAAAGGAGAAATTGCTGCTCATGAACGTAATGAGCCAACTACCAACGTGGAAATCTGGCAGAAATCCTGCACTTTCAAATCACAGGACATGTGACTTCATTTTAGTGTGTACCGGTTTTTCTTACGAAGTTGACTCTGCGGAGTTTTTTGCAGTTGGTTTGAGTTTCTTCTGTGGTCGTGCTTCACTCAAACTATGACGAGTTCATCAGTAATAACCAACTGACATCTTCCCCACCTCTTTTACCAAAGTCAGCAGTGAAGTTTTCAAATACACCAGATTGTCGAGCACAAATACATCATCAGACAAACTAATTCCTGAGCATAATCCTGTTCAAACTATGGAGTAAATTCATCGAAGTTCAGCTCAGTGTATTTTACTCAGTGGAGTAGGTAGTAAAATTTTCTTTCATCCCGGAAGACTTCATTTTATAATTCTTTCATCTGGGATTCCAGGAAATGTTAAGATGTTAACTATCTGACAGAGTTCAAATCAGTGCCAAGTAGTTTATTATAGCACAGGTTTTATTCCCCGATTTCAGGGGACACGGACTTCTGATGAAAAAGGCGGAATAATTCTTGCCTCAGTGTGTAAAATCAAGATCAATTTAGTAACCCACTCCTCTAATACCGTATGTGCAAAGAAATAATTTAGACTCCCAGTTAATTTGAGTATTGAACTGAAATTCTGCAGCTGCTTTCTGCCAGTCCTGAAAACAGAAATTAATTTCAATGACCAAGTCGAATGGAGTGCTGCTCTGTCAGGTAATTAGTCATCGTCTTTTGCTACTCAGGGTCTATCACTGTGCTAATCCATACATAAACCCCAGTATTCCCCTAGTCACTCACAATCTAAAGAGCTGTTTAACTACCTATTTCTCCCATTCAATCCTACCCCAGATATCAGCTGCAAAATGAGCATTCTTTCATGTTTAGCTTTCTTCCTACTATTTACTGCCAGCAGAATTAATGCAACTGATTTACATTTTCTTTTTTCTGTTTGATCAAGTCTGCTGTTGATTAAGTAGAGCTTAAGGGAAAAAATTATACTCCTGCAGCTTTCCTACTTGACTTGCCAGTTTATTAATGAAAGAAGCAAGGATATTGATGGCCCAGAAACTACAAGTGCAGCAATTAAAGGGTATGTCCTTCCAAGCTTCTAATTAAAAAAGAGTTCTTTTGTATTTAAAGATATAGTTTAGTGTCATATTTATATCTAATTCTCACTTCTGCCGGTTTGCTTTTTTTCTTTGTTTATTCTTTTTAAACTGAAATCCACTGGGAAAACTTAGATCAGGCAGAATAAAGAAACTTTTCCTGACAACCATTTGTGAAAGCTTTGTTCCCAAACAACAGTCTTAATGATAAAACAACAGAACCAACTCTGCCCCTCTGCCTCCCCCCCCTCAATCCTTACAACAATGCAATATCCACTGATAAACACCAGACTGCCAGACTGAAGGCAGCCCTGTGTTATTTTTTTCTTTGTGTACATTAGCAGAGTTTGTCCAACATCAGATTCAAGAATATTAAAGATTTTTGATAGAAGTCCTTTTGGACTTAGAAAGATAACTAGAGCCTTCCCTCCCCCTAATACTTTGTACTTGGTATCTAAATTCTAAATTCACATTTTTCAGGTCAGATATTTATATGAACAATCTCACAGAGTTTCTTTCTGCTTCTTACCTAGTTTGATTTTTGCAATTCCTCCTTCAGAAACACCTGAAGCCGTAACTTTGCCAATATTTTATTACTCTGCTGAGCCAGTCCCTTGCACGTTAATGGCATACCTTCAACATCAGAACCACAAACAGACAAATAAATGACTCCCATTTCTGTCTAGGACTTTGGTTCTGTGGTGTGCAATTCATCTGAACCATGCAAGAGAAGTCTAAGGTGTTCTGGCTAAATCCAACCTTGCATGCGTGCAGAGACTGACCCCAGCACCTGCGGGGCGAGTGCTGTGGGCTCAGCACAAAGACCGACCCGCCTGCCCCGCGCTCACAGCGCCCTGCGCACAACTCCGAGCACATCTCCATCCGCACACCGCGTACCTCTCCCAGAGCTCTGCACAGCAACGTGCTCCTCTCATTTAGTTACCAGGTGTTTAGAAATCCCTGGGAAATTATATTAAAAACTACAAGTTGTAACCGAGCACCGCATACACGTAACGGCAGGGGGTTGATCCACTGAAAATGACTCTGGCCTCTGTCCCTCGTGGCGGGGAACGGGACAAAGCGCTGTGATCAGATTAGGTAGGTAATCTCGTGTATTATCGAATTCCCAAGAGGCAGAGAGAGCTGTGTATTTAAGGACAGTAAGCTTTTCTCAGAAGAGGTACTGAAGGGAATCACAAAATTTCCCAGAGCTCCCAGCTGGACAAACCAGCAGTAAACAAGTGTGACTCTTCCTCGGGGCTAACAGGGTGAGCCAGGTTGCTCTCAGCCATCCACAACAGGGCTGTCCACGTCTCCTTGGGCCGTCCCAGACAGGCCTCCTGTCGCCTGTTCACCTGCAAACCCTTGTGGCAGAGGGGGGTGGGGT
>NW_009649588.1:2181586-2189086 GCF_000708025.1 Charadrius vociferus
CCTTACACTCCTGGCACCACTGAAAAGTCAGAACCATTAAGTTGGTGTCAAGTGGCTGTGCTAGTCATATTCCATTATAGTCAATGACAATTAACAGCGCCATTCAGAAAAGCCAGGTACTGTATTACACAATTGAAAAATTGATCTTATCTGAGGCTCAAAAATCAGCAATGTTCAGCCCTCAACTCACAGGTAAAAAAGAAGACGAAAAGTTAAAAAAATAAAGGGGGGGAGGGGGGGAAGTACTGCCTGACCCCAGGACCACACAGCAAGCAGCCATGTGCGAGGCTCAGAAACAACTTGAAGGTGGCGAAATCTCTGCATGGATATAAGTGCTGATTTTTATCATCAAGCACGACGACGTTAGAAAGAAGAGTACAAATTCAACTGAATGCTTGATGATCACCTTCAAAGCTGTTATTGCAGGCAAAACGCAACATCTTAGCATTGCTGACACATCAGAAAACCTCTGCGTGTGTCAATTCCAAGCTCTTTGCAGCACACGCCCACAGGCAAGCGCCCCTGCACCTACAGCATCATCTTCATTTCTAGTACTGGCACTGAACATCTATTTTCATGAATGTTTTTCCTAGAAATGAGCAGAGACATCTCTCTCCGAATGAATTACTGAATGGATCCGAAAGGAGAGGATTAACAAATAACTCTCTACTTTGGAAAGTGAGAATGTTTTCCTGTGCCAGTGAATCTCAGCATTAACTACAAACCGGTACAATAGTTGATTACAGTTTAGTCTATCCGCTTGAAGCCACAGGGGGAATTTTAGATAGCAAAACTCAATTAGCTAGCTTGAATTTAACTAAAGCACCTGAGCTAAAACCTTTTCACACAAAGGATGCATTGCAGAATCAGGAACAGCTCCAGACCACCATCACCCTCCTGATTTTTATACCTCATTTCAGAGGGGTTCCTCCATGCCACGTGCCCGGGAACAGTGCCTTTTAGCGGAACCCAAAACCAGGGCAAGTCTTACTGAATCAGCAAACACGATTATGTGACTTATATTCCCCAATCAAGTACCAACTAACCCCCACAAGTACTACTTAACCTGACAAGTCCATATCCTGGAGTGGATTGCAAGATCTGTAGCGTCACCACTTCAGGTCAAGCACGTAACTCAAACGCTTTGCAGCTAGGTGGTAAAAAACCCAAACAAACCACCAGGAACACAAGTATTCTTCCATTTCAAATGCCGAGTCCTAAAAACTCCGTGACTGCACAGACTGAGGGAAGGAATGTGCCACTACGGGCAATTCTGCTTCAGATTGCTGTTTTCCGGGACCGGTGAAGTCCTTCCCGGACCTGGGCCTCCGTGATGAATTGAGTTGTCTTCGATTTTCCCCTCCCTTCACTCCAAGGATAAGGTATCTGGACTAAATACTGGAGAGTAAGGCCTTACACACCTTACGCTGGAGACCCGCATTCAAATCCATTCTAGTGGAAAAAGTGACAGTCCCAAATCCCCCTTTGGTGCACCTGGAAGAGAATAGCTTGTATTCTACCAGACGTTTCACCCGATGCCAAGTTCTCCTGGGGAATCAGGAACAGACCGAGCACAGAAAACGTCTTTCTCTGCTCATCATTTTACTTCACAGAATATAATAAGAAATCATCAGCTAGCTTCAGTTCTCTGGGAAAAAGTCTCAGATTGTTGCCTTAATGAAAAACATAGAATAGGCGCAAAGCCACTATAGTTATACTTAAAAATCAATACTCCCTATTGGTCTTATAATTTGTGTACCAAATATCTGCTTTAAAATGTGCTCAAGCCTCAAAATAAAAGCTAGGGGGTTTATATCTCAGGCTTTTAAATGTTTTCTACAGTTTTAACATTTGCAAAACAATGCAAAACGTAATACAGGATTCTCTGCTTGGCAGTGAGAGTCTATTTTATTTTTTACTTCTTTTATTGAGAGGTAGAATAAAATTCCCAAACTGCTCCAGTGCAATTAAAATGACTTTTATTCATACAGTTACCTCTACGTCCACCCTAAGCATTCCACAGTACTAATCCTTTTAGGCCCTGATCCAGCAAAGCACTTTACCGTGTCTTATTCTTAAAATTACAAGTCTCCCCACTGATTTCAATACAGTTATATTAGGGATGAACTTGGCCTACTGTAGCAAAAATAATGTTAAAAATACAGTTTAAAAAACAAGCAAGGAAACTGAAAGCCTAAGAGACTTCAATATTTCTGTTTTAAAGTAAGGCATTACTAGTGTGCATTTGAGTACCGTCCAGTAGTGGGTTATTTTCGTACAGTTAGGCCAATTCAGGTAAGGAGCCTATTCGTATTAGAGATGCATTGATTTCAGATCTAGATGGTTTCAATAAGCTTCTTACACCCAAATGTTACAAGGACAGGGACATAAAAACGTCAATTACATAAATAAATCTGTAAGTATTGATAAAGGCCCAAAATTAAATAAACCCACTTCACTCTAAGAGGCTTTGCAGCTGATACAGTTGTAAAACAATAAGAAAACCGTCATAATTTGCATTTTTATAGCTACATTCATCAATAGCTCAAATATTTATCACAAACACCAACCCACGACGGACAGGAACTGGATGATGGTATAGCCCTGCTTTGACTAGAAAGACACTGAACCACAGCCGGACGCTTGGCTACGAGCAAAACTTCTTAAACTGGTTTAAATAGTCATTGTCTTTGGCTACTTCTTTCTGCCTTGTTTTTGCTGGTGCAAGAATTTATATGAGCATGCGATGAACTGGATCGGGAAACTAATCTGACTGAAATATAAACCATCCAAAAGTGCTGACTTTAATGAAGAGGGCAGCTCGGGGAAGCAGGAGCCTGAGACTGCTTAAGATAGCATTGCCCCAAAATGAACGTACATCAAACCGCACGTCCTGAGGCTCAGAGCAGCAGCCAGAAGCAGAACCATGGATGTCACCAATTGATCCCCATAAGCCATAGGGGGATACTGGGATGAGAGCCACAAAATGGATGGGGGATGTTTCTTGAGTGGCTTCACAGCACAGCGTCTGATCGCTGTGGAGAGACAACAAAATTTCATTTGCCGAGGACGGTAAATCCCCCAAGCAAGAGCACTCTACGTGTATTTTCCAGTGGCTTCCAGATTGTTTCCCCTGCCTTATCAGACAGCCTTCCTAATTGGCTCTCAACAATATTTTTAAGCGTGTGCTTTACCACCATTTAAAGCAGCGCACATGAGAGAGGCTGAATACATTAGGTAAATGAATTCCTGTGGACATTGTGAAGGGAATAATGCCCTCCTGTCTGGTTTATCCTGTACTGCAATAAATGTGGGGTTTTTTTTCAGCCAAGGTGCTGCCGTAACCCAAATGATAGTCATATTACACTTATAAAAGACAACTTTAAGAAAGATCTTACTGCAATAAAAGTGAAGATTTTTTTTCCCTTGGCATCCCAGCTTGCCATAGAAATGAGTGAGTTGCTGAATTTCTGCCAAGTATAGATGGTTCAGCATGCTATTAGATTAGTCTGTTTATACAGAAACAGCCAAAAATAGGAAACACACAGAAGCTATTAAAGATATTGTCCTGTGAGGGAAATATTTGAATGGCTTTGTTACTGCAACTGGGAAATAAGATATGAGTCAGTATTAATGTGATAAAGAAGTTAATGTGTTCTAAAGCAAACAGTTAGTTTCTTCAGCTTGTCTCTGAGTTGACAATAAAATAAATGTACAGACAATTATGTAGGGTTGGATGAGCCTGCAAGTAAGTGTATCCAGCTTAAAGCTCAGCGCTGCCAGTGGGTTAGAATTGAAACTCTGTTATCAAGTAATGATATGGTAACCCCAGGTAGTCTTCAAAGAAAATGGATGATTCAAAACGCCATGCACCACTGAGCTGGTGGAAGAATGGTCAATAGTGTTTAAGCTATTTGAACTGGTCAAAGAGAATTTCACAGAAAAGTTCCTTGGCCTTGACCATTTTGCAATGGATTTCCGAAATTCTTTTCACTTTTAACATAATCTAAAGAAAAATAAAAACACCTTTATTTTATTTTATTTTATTTTATTTTATTTTATTAGTAATTACAGCAGTGGCAATATTTCATAGTGGATTTTACTGGCCAGCCAGAGAAATTTGCCTGTCCCATGTGTGACACTGAGCATTCATTCCTAAGCACAGCCACACACGATCCCAATGTCCTCACCTCCTTCTCCCTCCCTCTTCCACACAGGAACAAACCTAACTAATTCTTAAAAGACTGCAATGCCTTAAAACTTCTAGCATGAAGCAAACAAAGGAACGGGCTACTCTATTGTACATATATTTTATATCTATTTAAAGAAAAGGTGCACATATTTTCTCTGCAGTAACCCACTTCTCCTACAAACCCAAAGACCCCATACACCATTCCTTGAGGGCCAACACATTTGACCAGTGAAGAAGAACAAGTCCAAAGCTAAATGACTCTCCCGCTGAGAAATGCCCCTCTGCGGTATCTTCTTTTTTATTGTGAGAGTGCCCCGGGCCAAGGCAAACCTTTTCCCTGATCTTAACTCACTCATTAGGACATGAGAAGAGGCGCAGCATCTTAAAGTGCACACAGAAACTTACACTAGTCAATGCAGAATAAAATTTTGCAAATGCGCAGAGGCATTTGATTAGCAGGAGCCTCAGGACTTCTACGCTGGCGGCTCGTTTCCAGAGGGATTTGAAAACTGGCTTCAACTCATTCTGCCCGAGTTGGGTATAGACAAAGATGAGGCACAGCGTTTGGAAGAGGAAGCAGCTGCAGAAATTCTGTCAAGGTACCACAGTTAAATAGGTTCACATTGCAGAGACAAAAAACTGCAGGTGGTATAACGATGCTGACAGCACAATTTAAGAACTCTGCAATAACTAGCAGCCAGATCTTGGAGTCGGGCTTTTCCCTGGCACTCATCTACACAAAACCAAGTCAAGCTGTTATGTCAAGTCTATAGACTGTTAGCGATTTTGAGGCCTCAGTTGAAATTTATCTCTGGGATAAGTATATCTTTCCACTGAACTCCACAGAAACCAGGTTTGGGTATAATTTCTTGAGCCTAAGTCCTTACTTCAGGCAATAGGAAGCACGACTTGTGTTTCCCCTGACACCGCTCAGATGAGGACAATATCGATGCCTTTATGCAGAGGACCCTCCAAAAGTGAGGGGATGAGTGGCATTTCCCTTCCTCAGCCTGTTTCCTTTGTGAACAGGCAGTCCATTTCTAGAACGGGAATCTCTTTAGCCAGAAAATAGATTTGCAGCATCCTTTCAGTATCTTTGGCAATGTAATCCCAACCTGAACAGTTTAGAGCACATATTGCTGTTACATATAATACATATTACTACATGTGCTTAAAGCATATACTGCTATTGTTTAGATAGAACACTGGAGTCTCTGTAAACAAACAAATTCAATTTATTACTTGTTTGTGATTGTACACCAAGCATCTGTATTTTGCAAATGGCATAAGCTAATGGCAGAGACACAGAAATCACTCTGAAATGAAACAACAGACACAGGAAACATAACGCGCCTTAAAGATGTATAGGAGGTTTAAAAATAGAGAACTTCCTTTTTTTCAGTAAAGGGACAAAGTAACACAAAAAGAGAGTGATATGTTTGTGCTTGGAACTGGAAGAAGAAGGAGCTAAGTAAGTTTTACTGGCCCCACGTCTCAAACCAAATGGATGTCTTTTAAACGAAAGCACCTCTCTTGCTTCGTTTCATTTTCAAACTGTAATGTCTGAACAAGACAACGGAAAAGTTTAATCTCTAAAACATGAATGCTGAAAACAAATGCATTAGAAAATACCAAGCCAAAGCTGGGTTGGTGACACAAATGTGAAAAATGGAATTGAAATAAACTGTGCCAGAAATCTATTTCTAAAAATATGTCTTTACAGTAGTGATATTTATAAATTTGACATACTCTAAAATTTAGCTCACTAAAGATTATTTCTATGCAAATATGCATTTCTCAAACCCCATAAGCGTGCGAAAAATCCAAAACACATTTCTTGAAAATCAATTTCTGTGCAGTACAAATGTATCAAGTTAGAGGCAGCATGCTGATAAATATTAAAAAGGTCTACATTGTGCAAAATGAAAACTTATAACAGGACACAGTAGTACCGTGCAGTATGTAGAGGTTCAGAGAGAACATGAAACAGCCCCACGGTTTCAAAAGGACTCTGTGGTCTGACATTAGTCATTTTGGTTCTGATAAAGGATGTTGTAGAAGGTGCTGCCCACATTATGCAAATCACTAACCACTTAATTTCTTTCCCGAGTGGTAAAGCTCAAGCGTTTTCCCTGAACATACAGTGCTCATTTTCTTGTAACTCTGTGGTTTCTTTTCAATAGCCTATGAATGCCAGCAAGTAAGGAGATAGCAGTAAGAAACTAAGAGGTTACTCAATGATTCCAAAGGTTACAGGAGTGCTTTTTAGATACAGATCTGAACATAAATTCTAGACATCCACAAAGCATTTTTACTTCTAATAATACCCCATTAGCTGCTTCCATTTCAAAATGCTTGGATAAGTCTCTCTCTCTCTCTCCCCCCCCCTCCCCGCCACCTCATATTTCAAGAATTAAATATAGTTCACTCCTGGGCCATTTCTAGCCTGAACTTCTCTTAAAAAAAGATTCTACTCTTCTAAAAGCAATATACTGCAATTACGTGTTATTTTTACAGCAGCTAATTTTGTGCTGGAAGACACAGGTAGAAACTGGTTTGATTTACAAACAGAATCCATTTAATGATGTCAACAAAAGTCTTTGTTTCCCTTAAAATGTACTGTTTGCTGCTGCAAAAGTATATTTGAAAAAATCCACATAAATCATAAACCGAATAAAATATAGCTAGTACTGAATGACCTTTCTTATTAATAAACAAAACCCCAAACAATTCTTAAAAGTATTGGTTAGAATGCAAAAATATAATCTCGGAAAAAGAAAAACAGGAAACTGTCGCCCTCAAACCTGTTCCTATAATTACTGACATTGTCCAACGAACACAGTTTCTAAGCAGATTCTTGTTACTTATAACTAGAACACCCCTTACTTAACCGGTGCACAAGACAATAAATTATTTTCTTGACGGAACAGTACCTGACACAAATTCTGAATGTTTCTCCCACAAGTATATTTGAGATTTAAAAGAGAGAGTTAACACCAGATGGTGTAACACGACTATTTCTATCCAAAGCCGCAGGACTTTATGAAGTGGCCCCATGAAGTTGCTCCAAGTGAAAGACCCTCTTCCCTTCCCTTCAGAGGCTAAATGTGACAACTCAGAAGTAGTTTTTCAGTGGTCAATGAGCAATTACTGTTGTTATTATTATTATTATTAATTATTGTAAAAATTCTAGCTGAATGTTAACAAGCAAATTCAAAGCGCTATCAAAGAAATGCTCTGTGCAACAACAGCTTATAAAACACTTTCAAAATCCACTGGTCATAACCAAAAAAAAAAAAAAAATCCAC
>NW_009649588.1:2194086-2231472 GCF_000708025.1 Charadrius vociferus
AACTGGCAAAAAACAGCTTTACTCTTCAGAAACTGTTTAAGGGTTCCTCCTTTGTAGCATGTAGGAGGACTGCAGACCTGATTTATTTAGCTGAAAACAAGCCAGCATGGACAACATTTAGAAGTTTTCCTTCCCAGCCCTGATGGCATGACTAAGGTAAATGGGCCAGGGCCACGTATCACCAGCGCCGCCAGACCTGACAGCACAGTCAGGCCTGAAAAGAGTAGGTTCATCATGGTTTGTGCGTTGGACTGTCTGCTTAAATGGTTGTTGAGTGTAGGTGGAAAAAAGCTCCTGCATTTCAGGATGCTTGGATGAGGTAGATCATTGCCCAAAGCAGTAAAGCAGTAGGTTACTGCTTTAAAAAATAACCATCTACCAGAACTGGTAAGTCTGCCCCGCCACCCCTGCAGCCAAAAGCCATGAGGGATGTCTTAAAAGCTCATGAGATTGACATCAAATACATAACAAAAAAAGAATTAAAGTCAACTGGTTTGGGATCTAAACTACTCTAACCCCATGTTTAAAGTGCCCAGGTGACAATTCTGCTCTTAACTCCAAAGTTGAGCAGGATGGTTTTGACCTGCTCGGAGAGGATGGGATGGGATGGGACAGGAACACTCCGGCCAGAGACGAGTCTGACTGGCTGGGCCTCCTCCTCAGCACTGGGGCTGCAGTTCACAGGAGGACTGACGTCCCAGCAAGGATACATCCCATGTGACTGCCTTCAGATCTCTCTAACTGATTATTCGCAGAAAAATTAAATGAGCCGTCAACAAAAGGTGAGGCCATCCCCTGCTGCTTATATGGCCTCCAGGGCTATCGATGTCCAGGGGGTACTTCAAGGAGTCCTCCCACTACTCTGTCTTAAGGCTGAGCTGGCAAATCGCTCAAGGATCGAGAAGTTGTAAAGTTGGGATAAGAACATTTTTGCATTTCTCTTCCACTTCTGGAGGCAGGCCAGAGACTCAGAAATGGCTTGACTAGGACGACATCATCTGAGAGACAGGTACGATTAACACAGAAGTCAGGGGCAGAGCAGTTTCTGTGGGAAGAGACCTGAGCTCTTCCTCAGGCTGGAGTGCAGAGCAGAGAGCAGCTGGCTGGGAACCAGGCACTGGTGGTGACGGCCAGCAGAAGCCCTTTGGAGCAGGGAAGAGGGTTGCTGTTTCTGGATATGGGAAGTAGAAATGGTCTCTATGCCACGTGCTGACCACACTGGACAGAATCATTTATTCTCTTAGTACATACACGTGAGGTGAGCTTCCCAGAAGTGTAACGCCTGTGAAAGGGAATAGATCCCAGGCCCGCATAGGTGGGAAAGAAATTTTGAGTTTGGCCCATGGCAAATTGCTATGTAATACTACTTATTCTAGTCCCCTTTGTTATTGTTCACTAAAATTCTTCTCTGAGATTCATCATCAGCTTTGAAACACGTGGAAATCTGCTCAGAATGGTGGGCAGATAGGAACAAGCCAGAAAGAAAGAAAATTCGCAAATTATTTCCCTGTGTAAGTGGTCAACTCCCTCTTACTCAGCTTGATTAATCTGAGATGTGCACCACCACAAGAGAAACCTTACAAATCTCCTTTCTCACAAAACAAAGGCTGCTCAGCTGCTCACTGAAGTGTTCAGGTACTCAGTTACATTCAACACAAGCTAATTCACTTATCTTCAACAAGTGGACTATTGATTTTTTGCCTGATTTCTAAGCTGCTCGGGGCTTTCTGAACTACAACAATAGCATCCTGCATTAAAAAAAAAAAAAAAAAAGAGGAAATTCAGTGGAAAATGTCCTTCTGCTCAGCAGTAACTCGGATGACTTCATGTTTGCTTCGTTCTGTCAGTATATTCAGCATAGCTACACTTCAGAGAACTTTCACAATCCTGTTGCGCTTGCCTCTGCTATATAGCTTAATACCATAAACTGCATTCTACTTATTTCCAGGCTGAAAATATTGCAGATCATTCTTCTCCATCAAGAGAAATTGTCCAATTGCTAGGAGTCATCTGCTAATTATGCTACCCGCATCCTTTCTGAGTCACAGAGTCAGACTCTCCTGGCTTTTATGGTCAACGAAATGGCACGTGACTCATGCAATGGTGGTAAAAATACAAAAATTCAAAAATAGATTTAAACCCATATGTCATATCTCCTATTGTGATATGAGCATATCAACTGCTTTACATTCAATAATTCGGCCTTTTAGAAGTTTATATAAGAAAGGTGTATCATTGCTTTTGCCCCTGTTGGTACACAGAAAGGCTGAAATGCATATTCATAGTTTCAGGACTGAGATACAAATAAACAATAAGAAAACAAATTGTTTTTGAATGTGTCGAATGAGCTTTGTTCACCTGCAAGATGAAATATGTTTCTGTGAGTATTTTTGTACCTTTCGCATCTGAGCTTTAAGATACATTTAGCCTATGTAAGCTGTTGTCAGTGCAGATCATGTACTGTTATTATAAAGCCCGTAATAGCAAAATAACTTCATTTACAGAATAAAGCCGTAATAAAGATGACTGGATATTGTATTGCTGAAAAGAGATTTATAGATAAAACTGGTCTAGTAAGCCAATATACTGTACTTAAAGTAATTTTCCTTTAAGTAAGAATAATCTTAACAGTAGATTGTAGTTCTGAGGGATGGGTTCCTACACAGGTGAAAGAGTCCCAGTTTTACATACCAAAGAGGAAACCACAACCACAACCCTTGGTCCTAAAGCACAGTGGACTAACAGGTAACAGAAGTGTCAGGAATCTTCCAAGCCAAGCTTTTTCTCATGCTTTCTCCCTGAGGGAATACCTTATTTTCTCCTATTTTCCCCCCTTTTTTCTGCTTCGTGAAGTACAACACTACAGGAAATCTATATACAAATGGGGCCGCATTTATATAGCTGTTAAACAGAGTTTTAGGGTTTTTCCCCATTTGTTTTTCTAGCTATATGCTCCCAGGCTCCAAATTTGGAATCTCACGGTCTTTTTCCTTCACCTCATGCTTCTAAATTGCAACTAAGAAAAAAACCATTTCCCCTCCTGTCACGTCTTCGCAGAGAGGGATGGTGTTGCATTTTATTTGACAAAGACGACGACAGTGACAGCTTTAGAAAGCCTGACGTGCAGAAGGTCTGACCTGCGAGAGCCCTGCCGGTATCACGCCGAGCTCTTTCCCTTGAGGGAGCCCATATACCGTGTGGGCTGTTCCCAGCGCTGTCCCCCAATATATTTAGAGGCTTCTGCAGTATGAAGGGGGATTCAAAGAGGACAGGCTTTTCACTTGCACATGGGATGTGTTTCTTCCTACCAACCATCTCTCCTTGGCAGTTTGTTAGCTCAGCTCTGCTTCCAACTCTTTCCATTGCATCTTAAAATGAACATTTTCCAAATAAGAAACCCAAACTTAAAGTGTATATACCCAGCTGGTCCATGGGAGAAGATGACACTCACCAGTAATGCTAGGGCAAAGCCAGCCTGTAGCTGAAGCGATGTGTGGTCCCCCACATGCTCAGTCAATACCTGAAGGTGGGGGGAGGAATCTGTCAACTGTAATACAGTTCCAGTAAAGATATCTCCTCTGTTCTCTTTGTCAAATTGACACACACAGATATTTCAATCTATACTTCATGGTTAAAATTGATCCTAGTGAGAGGATATGTGGCTTGATCAAACTTGTGTAGGACTGAATCAAACAGGATTGATGACCCAAAAAAAAACCTGCTTTAAAAAAGAAGGAAGTTTTTCTTGTGATAACAGGGAGTCTTGGTGAGGGATAGACAGGACAAAAAAAGGTCTACAATGACCAGTTTGGCATAAAGGAGCCCAATAACACTAAAGCCAGGTAATACATAAATATAATTAAAAAAAATATATATCTATATATATAATACAGAGGCTTTTGAAAACGGTGACCATTTACAGTGTTTAAAAACGATGTCTTTTCAATTCCTGCCCTAGTGTGCCAACTGTTAGTTCACAGCTCTGAGCCTGCGGAGGGATGTGAGAGTGTGTGTGTGGGGGTCTTTTAAGATCTAATGAGCTCTGCTGATTTAGGATAAAGTCCTAAAATAAAAAGAACCATAAGCAGAATAGAGTTTTTGGAGTGGTGACCCAAAATAACTGTGATTCAAGGGCATTTATCAGAGATTAAAAGGTAAAATTCAATATCGTATAAACATGACTACAGAAGCATTGTATTTAGATTAAATTTAATATAGAAAAATGACAGGTTTTATTTATCCCTGTGTAGTCATAACGTAATGTTAACTGGATCATAATTTTCACATTATAAAGGATCTGACTAGACAACTAGCACGTTATTAGCTTGGCAAACAATCTTAAATTTTGTGAATATTTCAGAGCCAAGATTCACATGCACCTGCTAGCAAAGACTTAGCTCCCCAAAAACCTTTTTGAGTATCGGGTCACACCTTTACATTATCGTACATCTGAGCTTTCAAAGACAAGTTTAAGAACATAATCCATAACTAAGGTGTATTCTGAAAACAATTTGAATAATTGCCATAAGAGAAAACTGGGGTTGCCAATCCAGTTTCAATATTCTTTCTGTCATAAATTTGCTTGCTTCATCTTCTTCTCCCACTCAGCTGTACTTGGCTGTTGTTTGACGGTCATTTTGTATTTTCATGCCAAAGAAAACAATTAATTTAAATCATAAAAAACCCAAAATGCTGGTGCAAAGAAGTCATTTCACATTGGTTCTGGACCTAGAATAAGATGCGCTGGTTTGCACTAAGATCCCAAAAGCAGCATATTATTACAGCACTACAGCAGGGATTTAGGAATCTCAGGCTTATCCAGACAAATATTAAGAGGATGGGAGAATATAATAAGGATTCTGTAACAATCGATAAGATCAAATGGAAAACAAACGGAGAAGTAAAAATACCTATGATCATTCAAGTAACATATAATTTTAATAATACATTTTTTACTAATGATAAAAATAACTACTTTGACCTACAGGTATTCTCAATCCCCCTCCTTTGAAGATAAGGATGGGATGCTCAACTACTGCTGAAAATCTGACATGATGAGAGCATTCGGACTAGTTCACTGCCTGCAAATACACAGGGCTGATGGCCCAGTAGCGACCAGCTCCCACTTGCCTTTAGCAGGATGACAGTTTTGCCTCTGTATTCTTCCTGTAGTCCTACTTTTACCATCCCATTTCAGTCAGAAAACAGATGAGCACATTACATATTTGATATAAATATAAGTGCTATAAAGCAATTTATTATTTGTCCTTCTGCAAGGATTTCTAGATAAGATTCCTTCAAGACCCAGTCCTACAAGTTTCAGTCTATTAATCATCAGCAAGAGTTCTAATGATAGTTACAAAAATGTGAATTATAGGCATATGTCTAAGCAGTATGGATTTTGGCAAAATAAAAACCCGTAAGATGCTCTTCAATCCATTATTGTCCACAAATGCAGGAAAAGGCAACATAATGTCAACATTTGCCAACCATATACCACAGAAACTTCCTGTAATGTAGAAAAAATCCCTAGAGTAATCTGAGATTCTAATCTCTATGACCCATTGAAAAATGCAGTTTTATTAACAGCATCTAACAGCGTGCCCAAAAAGATTTAAAAATGGATAGGAAAGAATGGCCCTTGAATGGCTAAAAATGTCACACAGAGATAGTTTAGGTAATCACTTAAGACCATATAGTAAAACTCAATGAGGAACCTTCGCACACCTAATGTATCATTCAAAAAAACACATCAAAACAACTCATGCAAGAATATTTACTCCAGTTACATACGCATGAATCAGGTTTCAACATTAGGCAGGTAAATTGTATGCGCAATTTAGCTGAATAAATGGTATTTCAATTTTGGAAATGTAGAACAAGGAGTCCCTGTTCTCCCTCCTTGCCGTTCCCCTCGGGACAAATGCAAGCCCAGGCTACGAAGGTGCTGTTAGAAAAATGTGCAACTTAGAAGCACATATCTCATTTTCGAAAGTGACTCAGGCAGTTGGAAGTATAAATACCACTGAAATTTGGTAAGATTCGGGAACTTAATTTTTAAGTTAGGAATTAGGCCCTTAACAGACTTAGGCTTTAGGCATCACTGACTGTATTTTCAAAGGAGTTTAGACACTTGAAAAGGAAGCTATGGGCCTACTGGTATTTTCAAAAGCACGTGCACAGTGCAGTGGCTTAACTTCCTCGGCTGTCTGAATTCTGTTTTGAAAATCATGAGATGCTTATCTGTAGCTGCAAGTCCCTGAACCATTTATTTGATAACATAGTATCTAATAATTTGGGCATACCTGCTCTTTCTGTTTTCCAAACACCGAAAGCACCACCAGGAAGCCAAAGCCTAGCAGACAGCTACTTTTGGAGTTTCTCATTGGAGTTAAAGGAACTATCAAACAGACCCTCATAACCCTTCCACCTATGCTAACATGGTATTTGTGCAAATTTGAGAAACGGATTATCAAGTTAGTAAGTTTTACAAAACAGCACCAACTTTCATGGTACAGTGTGAAACTAAAATTCTGAACTTCCCAGTGATAGACAGCGTCTTAACAGGCTGCCTCTCTGTGTCTCAACCGACGTTTGGCTGATGCTGCTGATTTATATAGCAAAGTGAAACACAGAACATTTTTTCTAACAAAACAACTGAATGACATAGCAAATCACCGCATGGCATTATAAACACAGCAATGTACCCCAGAGATGAGATCTGCATAGTCTAATACTCCTAGTATTAATCCCACCTCTCTCTACTTTTCCATTGAGAAAATAATTTAAACAATCAGTTAATGAAACCATGATTATATAGCTACCTCCATCTTTTGTTCTTTCCAAAGAAAGAACTGGTGCTGATTGCTATTCCAGTTTGCTGTTTTCATCACAATTTTTTCACCCTGTTGTTATTGGTGTATTAATGCATCCCCTTGCTTTACATTAAACTGTTACGCACTTCTGCATGATGAAGTCTGTGTAATTAGTTGAGGACTTCTATTTACTGCTGTACTTTTCCCTGCTCCCTGGTTACATAGATGTCAAGGAAGGGCCTATACTACAACCTTTGGACCGGCCGATTCCTGACTGCAGCGCACAGGGAAATGGCAGAGCACGAGGGTGGGATTTGGTTTCTGATTCATGCAGGGCACACAAGCAGCCAGGATGCAATGTAACTCGTTCTACCACCAGCAAGCTTTCTCCAGATACCTCGTTCCATGTAGATGCTTCACAGCTAAAGTAAATCTCAGAGGTGCCTGTTTCCCAGCACTGACCATCACAGCCGCAAGCTACAAAAAGCCATTTCTGCGACCTGGGGCTTGCTGGCACTTTTCTCCCACACTTCAGACTGTCACTAGCCAGAGCTAACACTGATTACTACTATCTTGCTTATCGGTCTGCTTGACTTTTTAGGCACTACAGAAGGATGCAAGTTGGTGTTCAACATTTGATGTAATTCATATTCAGCTATAGGTCACATTTTCCTTTTAGGGATGCTGTCATGGTGCCGAAAAAGAGCACAAAGCTCTCGTGTGATGTTGTCTATTACTCTGATCTAAAGAATTACCGATGCAGTCAATAGCCTGCAAATCTGAGACTTAGATTTCTATGTTTCCTGGGATCACCCTCAACTACATAATGTGTGGTTAAGAATCAGTTTTACCAGAGATAATTTATTGACTATTTTGGAAAAGAACAACATAAAAGCCAGCGTTTAGTCTTTTTTTCCTACATAACCATATCATATGGGTGGTGGAGGTGAATATCTGTATATGCGCATATATACATGCAATAGGTATTACACACAGAAAATAATAATACGCATGTCTACCTCAAAGGATGGAAAAATTCTTCCTTTCTAAGAAAAAACAAATATTTAAAAAAACACAAGTAAACAAAAGCAATGCCAGCATCTCGTATTATTTATGATTTACCAAAAGTAGGAAAAATGCCGGGTTTGGTAGAATGTCTTCATACTGTAGAAGACAGATGGAGAAACGATTATTAAAAACACTCATGTGAACACACAGACATACCTTCCCCCTCCATCCCACAACATGTCTGTCTGGGAGGAAAGGGACAGGGAGGATGGGATTCACTACGCACGGCCATCTCCTTCAGGCAGAAAGGTTCCCGTTTGCATCCAGGTAAGTTACAACTGTCCTTTAATTCTTCAGTGACCAAACATCACCATTTATTAATTCTTAGTATAATTTCAGTAGTAACTACAAGGTGCTAGACACTATCAACACTCATTAGTATAGACCAATGTCAAAAAAATTGAAAGGGTACCTTCTCATTTACTCCATAACTAGTTGCTTTGCAAGAAATATATCCGCTATAGGACTGTGTAACAGTGCTGCAGTTTCCTAAGACAAGGGCTACACATTATGCTCTCAGAGAGATCTATGGAAACACTGCAGTTTGACTCGCATAGTTTTACTAGTCTTTTGCACAAAAAAAAAAGTGACTCTGACTGAACCAAATTGACTCGCATAGTTTTACTAGTCTGCACCAAAAAAAAAGTGACTCTGACTGAACCAACACTGCCTTGATAGCCCCCTTTCTCTTAAAAAAAAATCAATATTAAAGTCAAGCTATGTAGTATACCAACAGGTGACATTTCCCAGTGAGGTGAATATTGTTTATAGTTCTCTCAAGTCTGAGTGATTGCTTACAGGTCTTCCTCAAGATGACTAGCTCATGAATCATCTTTGAGCCTATATTCCACAAAAATCAAGATGATGAGTCTCACCGAGAAACAAAAGATAATTAAGGTCGCAAGTGGACACCTGGGGGTCAGACTGGATGGCATTATGAATGCATATTTGTGTATTTTTCCGTATGATGTTGTTTAATTTGGACTTAGCCTTCAGTGGAAGCTAAAGCAGCAGGGCAGAATTTAAACTCTGTTTATATGTTCCAACCTGCAACACCTCTACTTTCCCTGCGTCAGACCGCACAACAGCAGGAGCTGCTGCGTATGAACGGTACATAGGTAACGCAGACGAACGTCCATCGCTGAGTAGGTTAATACTGCTAAACTGATTCAACTTTAGTGTGACTTGTTTTTTAACCCACACTTCAGGAGATGCCTACGTGCTATCTAATATGTATGAGCCTCTATACACTATACAGCACTTACAGCACATTTTAAAAAGCTACTCCTTTTATAAGTTAAAACCCACAATACATTTTTAACCAGTTCTTGAGTATTCTAAAAGGAAATGTTTTCTGTTTCCAAGCCAGAACTGGTCATTTCTTCTACAGAATATGATGTTTGAAAATCAGTTCTTCCTATTATAGATTTCTCCCTCAGCTTGTAGAAAATCCATGATTCCCTAAACATTGGTCTTTGAAAGCACATTGACTAAAATCTTCATGCCTAATTCATGAAGTGTAGTCTGGAGATTAGTGGAGCTGGACATAGACCAGGAATACTTTATCATATTCTAATAAGCAGAGGCTGAAAATTGCATTTCTAAAGCTACAGTATTAAAGGGCACACTGCAAAACATGACCCAAACGTAACTCAGTAGTTCTACACTGTCTGTAGAGGCTTTGATATGATAAAGTATGCTGACGAGGGGAATAAACACAACTAGAAATTTCTGTATTTAAGAAGAGGGAGAAAACCAGCAAACATTCCATGTATACATCAAAGCATATATTGTATATTATAAACTCATATAATGTGATCCCAGTGGAACAACCCGTGTACTGTTATCGATTATTTGAACACACCACGGAACATCATTGCAATAACATAAAATTAGGCTTATGTAGCAAATGTGACAGTAAAAAAGGCTAGTAAAAATAGTCTGTAAGGCTAATGTAATCATTACCATAAAACTCTTCATGACATCTTGCCGTACAATACACCAGAAAAATGTGAAAATTAAAATTACTAGAGGAGAAACATGAATATTTTTTACTTATGGTGTTTGTGCTATTTAAAAAGTAAATTGCTCACCACCCCTTTTTTGTTCTGTTGGGGTTTTTTCGTTACAACATAACTAGATTTAAAAAGGAATTATATATGCCAAGGTTTCTAATTCCCCCCCCCCAGCAGGATCTGTGGGTAGTAGAAGACCTTGGAAAAGGATCTTTTCATGTCATAGATTTTTCTTCTCGTGTAGAAGGATGAAGATAGACATCTCTCCTGTCTCCCCTCTCCCTGGGAGCATGTTATAGCGTCAGGATCTGTTTTGGGAAGAAGCCGGACACTGTACAGCCCTGGGTCAGGGAAGTACCACAAATCATACTGGAAAGAAAGACAAAGCCATAGAGCACCGCACTATTTCTATACATCTCTTCCAACTCTGCAAGTGCAGAGACAGCAGAGCGTTCCCAGGAGAGGCACCCCAGCAAGAGGCAGGTGAGAAGACAGGGCTGTTGCAGACTCACAGGGGCTATCACAGTGACTCCCACTCACCCCAGCATACGCACATCCCCTGAACCATGGCAACCACGCCTGAAAATTTGTAATGTTTCTTGGCCCTATGCCTCTTCCCTGTTTCTTCACTTCTAAAAACCTCCATAGAAGTCCAGCCCTGTTTACAGGCTAAGCACTGTCTCTAGATTCGGTACCTTGGTCTGTTCCTGGGAAATGTATACAATACGTAGAATCAAGATGTTGCTAACCAGGGTTACTGGTGCCATGTTCTGTAACTTGTGATGGCTGCTCATTACACAGGTAATCAGATTGGGCAAAGCACGAAAAATAGCACACATATTGCCAATAGACCAAAAATAAGTAGTATAAACCGAGAAAACACTAAAATTATCAGTACCTATGTTCATAGCAGCCATCTGTTGCTACTGACACCTGATATCTGACTACCGCTTCTCTTATCTGTATGTTTAAGACAGGATTCCAGCAAGTGACTCGCCCAACTTTCCCAGGAATGAAGATCAACTTTTTTGAAAAATAAATGTCCCCCTAGAGTCTAAGGAAACCCCACAAGGCTTTTATTTTCCACTTTAGCGATGGTCACGGTACACACAAAACTTGAACAGGCAGGGATGTTGTATTAAAAAAAAATGAACGGAAAGAACAAAGGACTATTTGGTCAGAGCTGCAAGACTTGGAATGAGTGAAAACCATCAGTCACGGTGACCGACAGACCCTGGCAGTATAAACAAGGTAGAAATGATAGTCAATAAAATCACAATTAGGTACACTGAGTATCAGCGTTCCTGTGTGCTCACAATCACAGAAATCAATACCTAACACTGAAAATTCTCCGCTACTTGCTTTCATTTTATATTTTCCATTTATTTTTTTTTATTTGGCTTCCCCAGCTGATTCCACCAAGAGTATCTTTAATAAAAAGCAGTTCCGATTACTGGCCATGGTGCAACAGGAACCAAGTGCAAGAGAAGTAGGGAGGCCCACTTAAAGTGGAAGGAGTAAAACCAACAGGTTTACAAATAAGTTAAGAGATGGGACACTGTTCCTCACACGCAGTCAATTTATAGAAATGTATAGAAAGCCGTGGCCTTTACGGCTCCAAAACTCCTTGTCACAGAAGAGTCCTTAGTGTTGAAAACTTATAGAGAATTAATCTACCTGCTAAAAAGTTAGGAGTAGCATGTCTCATGACAAAAAACCAACCAAAATTCACAGTAAAGACAACTGTTGCTACTTCCAGGAAACCGTTTCTCACTTGGCCTACTGCAGGCAGCATACCACATCTTTCTGAGTACTTTTCAAACACGCGTATATCCAAAGGAATTCAAACCTCTCTGCAGTTTGCCAGGAATGCGTACAACTGCCCGGGGTAGTTTATTGAAAAACGGCTCTCTTAATAATTCTTCCATATTACCTCTGGGAATTTTCAAATATACCTGCACATGAATCACACTGATGATTTAGTCAGAGTAACAGTTTGCCAACAAACACAAGCTTTCTGACTGTATCTTCTAAATTTACTGGTTTCATTCCTATACTGATATAGAGCGCAAACTTCTTTAGGTCTCCCCCTTTTGAACATCCATCATTCAGAGGCACATCAAAGAACCCCTCTCCGAGTGTACAAAGGTGTAAGGGTTGAAAATGGATGGCTGTAGAATGGACCCTTAAGTACCACAGGAGTGAAAAATGTAAGCGGCTTTAACACTTCTTCAGGTATACCTTTATTAGCTGTGTCTGCGCATCACCCAGCTCTCAAAACTGCTTCGTAGCTTTTTGACATAGTCATTTCTAAACAGGACTGGTACCTTATTTAAGATCATGCATGTACATGCTCACAGAAGACTGAAACTTAATGATCTGAGTGGCTCCTGACTGCAGGGAATTTCAGAATATTTTACACTTGCCTGAGAAAAGCTTTGGCAGAAGTTTTGTAACACAGAGAGACCAAGTAGTGCCCTGCCTTTTGCATAAATATAAAGTTCGTAATCTTAAGATGTGTAAACACAAGATACCATCCATGATAAATGCCCTTCTTTATCTGTGAACATTTCCCTCGTGCTGTTTTCCATACATAATAGGTACAAATCACACAATATATGAAAAGAAAAAATAGCATTTTGCCTGATCAGTGTCTGTTTACAGTAATCAGAGAGAAAAAGTGAATGACTCTTACAATGACATTTTATAGCTTGTTTCCAATCAATAAGACACTTATTTTGAAAGATTCACATAAGTTTAGAATCAATTATGAATGGAAAGGAAAATGAAAAAAGGTGACTATTACTGGCTTGAGATTTGCTCATTTGAAAGTTGTATTTTTTCCATCTTGCCAGACTCCCGTACGTGATGCAGCACAGTTGAGCTCTGCAATAAATGCTTCTATGGAATTATTCACCATCCTTAAGAATCAGGTAACTTAAAATTGAGCATATTTATTTCTAAAATACATCTACTGCGTTTTCTGTGAACACTAGATGTTAGGGATGTTATTTTTAAACTGCTTTATATGCTATACTACTGTGGAATACAGCTCTTGCTACAAGGAACTTTCCTTCTTTTATTTTATGCTCCTGAAAAATATCTCATTTAAACATTTAGCGCACACAAATAAAAAAAGGGAAAGTATTGAAAGAGATAATAATTGAAACTGAAAACAACAGCCACAATAAAGAAATCTTAATTTTAAAACCATGTCTTTCATTCTGCAAGGAAGCTGTGGTAGCGGAGGAGGGAGACAAGGAGCTCACACTGTGGAGAGTGTAAATGAAAAGAGCGAGATATCATTAAAAGTTTTCTAAACGGCAAAACATCCTTGGAGGTCACTGGGGGGAGAGAGGCAAAGGGAGACGGTGAGTCACTTTATGTGGTTGTTCTCAGCTCTTGTGTTCTGCCTTTAAAGTCAGATGTGGTTCCTTTTTAGAACAAGGGAGAAAAAGGGGGTAGAGAGTGGATACAAATCAAACCATAGTGAAATGTCAAACAATATTGAAATGAGGATCCTCTTTAAGTTCACACAATTCTTTTGTAATGAATACCCCACACAAGCCTCCTGCCAACTGTGGTTACCATTTGGCCCCAGACCTCGTGTTTTCTTACAATTAAAGCAGAGTTAATCACAACATTGTTCGTACCCTTTTTGACACGCTAAATCATATTTCTAAGTTTTACACACTCCTTTCACCAACTTTGGACATTTTATCATTGCAAACAGGAGAAGGTTCTGCAATTCACAGTCCTGAGAGTCTTCTTTCTTCAGCCTCTAGTTCAACCAGAGTGCTAGAAATTATCTCTCCAAGTAAATGTCCAAATAGATGCTGCTTACAGGAATTAGCTTTTTTTTTTTTTTTTTTTTTTGGGGGGGGGGGGGTGAAACAAAGAAAATAACCTTAATTTTAATGATGACATATGAGTAATTCATGTAAAAATCACAATTCTGAATAAAACATTTGATCTGAAAAATTGGGGTTCCAGACTCCACAGGAGCCGCACTGAGGAGACAACCTTATAAAGTAATTTGAACTTTCTGGCTCTTGCTTTTACCAAGAATATTAGAAAGAAGAATAGTGATTGGAATTATGGTCCCTGAAACAAAAAATGAAAAACCTAATTCCTCACATTTTGTGGATAAATTTGTCTCCCAAACCAATGCTCCACTGACATAGACCCAACAGCACTGATGTAGCGTCAGTAAAGCACAACTAACAACATGTTATGGAGCACAATTATCCTTCCTATGATTACCCACTACGAAAACAAGGTGGTTCCTAGTCTAGCACTACATTTTAAATTTTAACAGTACCCCTGACAATCCAGAGAAATTCTTAATAAAACACAGCCATAGATTTAGATCAACGTAACGGATACCAAAATCCTCTCCTTATCTAACAATTCTTACATTTCATATTCAAATGAGGAGTTAAAATGAATCCAAATGGGCTCTTTTCATCACGTAATAATAGCAAAGTTTTGATTCAAATTTATAGTCATTTTGCATCCCCCCCCAAAATAATGAAGTATTTTATAGATGGAAAAAATAGCTAACGCCCTCGCAAGTTCTGCTTGAACAAAATGCACACTGAAGTTTTAACGATTACTGCTAACAAAGGAAACAATGCAAATTAAAGGACCAAATGACACCACCTTCATCTGTCGATACCCTTAGTAATAAAACCAAAAAACTACAAATCACAGTGTAAAATCTCCGTATCTCTTTTAAACCCTTCCTATTTGAATACCATTTCTGAGCCCTCTACCCGTTCAAGATCCTGTCCACACTCACAGGTGGGAAGCCCTTTATTTGCAATGAGAATTGCCCCTACCTGCATGGCTATAGGAGCTGCTGTTTAATAAAAATATTGAATATTACAATACCCATAATGCAGCTTTAAGTCTTAGCAAAATCACTCATAAAACTTCGTCTGTTCGTAGACATTCATTATGCTCAGACTTCCTCCTCTGCACAATTCTTCACAACCCCAGAGATAGATTGTGATAGAAAATTTCTGGCAGTTTAGTCTCCTGATACATGTCTTTTCACTAAACTCTCTCCGTATGCCTCTTAAAGGAACATATGATCTATAATTCTAGTCTGAGTGGAAACATTTCTGTATTTTACTATGAGGATTTATATCACATTAACAACACAAACATGCAATATTTATTCCTGTCCTGATTCTTTTTTGTGCAACTTCTCATAACCCTTTAGCTGCTCTGGCGTTAACTACTAAAATGCTAGAATGACAACCACGGCATGGAGCAACTTGGATGAAGTAGAATTTATCCTATAATGTGCAAACGCATCCCTGACAGAATTTCCAGCGTGAACTGAGACCTCAAAGGACTCTCAACAATGTCAAAAGAGCACTTGTGTGGAGAAGACACCCAGCACCTCCCTGTTTGGTGATGAGACGCTAACCAGCTTTAGTTCTGATAAGATGCTTTACCTGAGGTATTCAATTACATCCCTACCAGACTGTGCTGAAGGAATATTTAAAGTCTGCTTTGCCCTTGACTCTTGATTCTGCATGTCAAAAACACTTAACTCAAACCCTTTTGGATTACCAATACTGCATTAAGTTCATTGACTCCTGTACCAGATTATCCCGGACCAGATGAACTGATATCACACACAGACGTATTGATACTGTTTCAATATTAGACAAAACCAGTGCAGCTTTATAAACATTTTCATTTGGGGGGAGGGTGGGTGGGCTGGGAGAGAATAAACAGCTCTCTCACACAACCTGCAGTCAAGCATTTTATGGAACCTTCCCTTGAAACTATTGTGAAAATTCAGAAATTTAGTGAA
Organism: Charadrius vociferus; assembly: GCF_000708025.1. Lineage (NCBI taxonomy): Eukaryota > Metazoa > Chordata > Aves > Charadriiformes > Charadriidae > Charadrius > Charadrius vociferus. Next base: position 2,209,815 of record NW_009649588.1, read on the forward strand.
AGAGATAGATCTTCAAGAATATGCTCTTATTTGAGAATTTCTGGTTTATGAAGCCACAGAACTGTCCACACTAATCTACAGCTCCCCTTGCTGGGTCAGCTGCTGAACTGCATTCAAGCGGTGGCAAACAAATAAAGTATTTGAAACATTCAGACTTAAAAAATGTGCATCATATGCATGTGCTGTTGTGCACAATGAGCCTCTGTGCCGTACCCATTGCTTAGAGATGGAGCTTCACCAGTGCAAGACGAATTTCAAACCACACTTCAGTGCTGAAACTGAAGAGATGACTTAATCTAAAACCAAAGATGTATACCAATTTCCCTCTGCCTTCTAGGTTTCTGCAGACTTCCTTGATTATCACAGGGAATCCGCACTTTTCTTCCTTATCCCTCCCACTCTGAAAGATGCCAATGAACAGACTGTTATTCAGAACGGTGGTGAATGAGACTCAAAATCTGGCAACAGCTTTACTCAAAAGCATAACCAGTCCTTCCTCGCTTACTAGAAATGAGTATGCCACAGCACATTTTGTTCAGGCCGCCTGCAAAGTTCAAGTTTTGTACTCTTTCACAGAGCTAGGTACTGCTGCCGTTTGCCAAATCTACAGGCTTTTTTACTTTAATAAAATGTAGGTAGCTCGGAAATTTTCTTCTGTTTTCAAAGTATGTTATGACTGCCATCAGTTTTTCAGATACACCCATAAACACACTGCAAAGGTTTTTCTTTCTAGAAATGTCTTGATAGTTTTCATAACAAAGGGTAAAATACACTCTGTATCTCAGTCAACTGATCTCTCGTACAAGGCCAACTGCCGAGACAAATCATTCAACACAATTTCTCATTCCAAACACAAAGTACTAAGGTAGCAGCATCCGACGACGTTTGGATGGAATTCCATCTACAGAAATACTTTCTTTTCCCTTGACCTTTCTGGTTGCAATTTGCATTTTCAGGTAATCTGGGGTGTCTCTTATGCTTTTGTCTGGACATCTTTGTTATTTATCTTGACATCACAGTGGCGATATAACAGGTAATAATATGGTTGGAGGGTAAACGATACTGCAGTGGTTTGGACAAGAACACAGACACAGGTGTAGAAGTTTTGTAGAAAAAAAAATCCTATCCAAGGAAAATAACTTAGGCAACCATATCTTCTAATCACAATTTTTATCTGAACCTAGTGAAAATTTGGAAGCATGATACATTTTTCAGGTTAAAACCAGTGCATACAGACAAAGTGTAATTACGATTATGTCTCTGGATAAGAAGTATTCCTATATTTCTTTCTCCTAAGTGTTTTTGCATCCTGTCATTAAAATAATTCTTATAACAGACTTAAAAATAATAGAAAAGCAAAAAGAAAGCAAGCATATATAAGTCAGCAAACATACAAATAAAAAATATAGATCTATTTTTTATATGCCTCTGACACCCTTTTGACCATGTATTGACCATTTGTGACCATTTTGCTCAGACTAAACCAATCAATAAATTGCTCATCCAGAATGTAAAACTGAATTTTTTTACTCTTACAAAATTGATAATTCAGAATAAGATGTGGAGAAGATTATACTGCTATAAACTCACAGTACGGATATCAACAAAACATTGAGACCAAATCACACTGTAACAATAACCACTAACTTCAGGATTATTACTGCTTCTAGCAAATGAACTATTTTAAAAATGTTTTGATAGTCAAAGGTAAATTTGACATATTTGTCAATTTTCGAAGGCATCTGCAGTGATTAGATTTAGGGGTCAGTCACTTTAAGGTCATTGTGAGACCAGAGATTTTACTTTCAAATTAAGCCCAAGAAAAATAATAACCAAAACTTAACACACACACACATGCACACACAAAAAGTGACTAGTTGGTATAGGGATTTGTGAAGTTGGTCTGTCACCCACTGAAACAAATCCCACTTACCAGACATAATTTTTCTGACAAATAACCTTGATAGGTAAAGGTAAAGCACATAGACAATTTACTGCTATTACAAAGTTCTTCAAACTGTGTGCCAACACTCATCCTCTTCAAAATAAACCAGGGAGCACTAGGTCTCATGTTACAAAGTATCTACAATTACAGAACACTTTCCAAAATGCTAACAATAAATCTAAACCAAAAATCAATACTATTAATTTGTGAGATGGATGCTAAAAAAATCAAAGCTGCCACCGTTCAAAAGTGTTAAAACATCAACACAATGGAAATCATAAATGTGCTTTAAAACTCAATTTAAAAATATCAGTTACAAGTTTTTCTAATCTAAATTTAAGACCCATGTTGCTTATTTATGTCTATGAAAAAGGATACAGCCGATGAATTGTGAATTATGTTAACAGGCATTTTCCCAGCCACAGAAAGTGTTGGCTTAATGCCCAAGGAATACAATAGCCACATGTTCGCAATCTTTAATTATCCAATTAATGTAGTGTCGTTTTAGCAATTAGTTCAGATGACCATATGTAACTTTTTACAAATAGCTCTTTCTTACTATGACCAGAATGCCAAATGTACCAAGATGTGTCTGTATTAAACGCCCAACTTGAACATTAGAAGGACTTCCGTAATTACCTATGTTTAACATGCTGTGACTTTTGCTATCGGACTCTTTCTAAAATGGATTTAGTTTCTTAAGTGAGGTTGATTTTTGCAGACCTGTTCTTTTGAACCTGCGGTCCAAACTCCAAACTTTGTGATCTCCTGTAACAGTAAAACAACACGGTCACGATGAGGTCACAGCAGAGCTGTCAAAAACCAGCTTGGTTCAGTTTTGGTGGTTTCTTCCGACAAAAATTGATAACCAGCCTGATACAACGTATGCACAGACACTGCAAAACCTCCATCCCCACATCTCTAACAAGGCTCTCCAATCTAACTCCTCACATCAGCCAGCGTGCCGTGACAGCGGCGTATGTGGGACGGGTGAGGGAACGGCACCCCCGCATTTCACAGCACTGCCACACAACCGCAGGCGCACTGCGTGACCGTGCTCGTGCTCATGCTGGGTTCCCAGCCAGCGGGCTGCTGCCTCTCCGTGCCAGGTGGCTGCCAGGTCAGCTCTGCGCAGGCAATGAGCCGAGGCAAAGCCAGAGCACTGCGTCCCTTCATCGACCCGGAGCGGGCTGCAGGAGACAGGGGTAGGATCTCACCAACACAGAGGAACCTTGAGAGACACCATGTCTCCTTCCTGCAAAGCCATTACGCTTATCGAACACGATTTAGCTCAGCAGACCCAATTCTCATACTTAGTGTTATCTCATCCTTTACAGCTTGAGTTACACTCTAGAAGAAATGAAGACAAGGATGTAGATTACATTTCACTCTCCTTTTTTGAAGCACGTGGCATCGGCCATGGTTGGAGGGACGAAATTGGCTTACATGCAACCTACATGAAAATTAGCTCCCCTAGAAAGTTTAGATTCAACACATAAAAGCTTTTATTCCTTATATAAGGAATATTCCTTGCAGTAAGAAGTTCTCTATATTCTCACTGATTTCAGATCTGGTCCCAAATACAACTTGTAGGTGCTCCAGTGATATAAACAACATAAAAATACTTATGAAGACTAGAGAGTGGCAGAATGGATTCCCGAGTTGAGTACAATGGAATACAATAGAAAGCTGAAGATGAAAGCAGAATGTCTGCTTGAAATTAATACAAAAGACTTTGTTTATTATCTGCCCACCACAGTATTAAGCATTAAACAAATTCAAAGAAAACTATTTTCTGTCACAGTATTTCTCTGTAGCAAAAAGATAAGTTATTTTCTCCTTAGGATACTCAAATTATAATCACTCGTATACAGGTAATTGCTGAAGAAGGGAAAGGAAGAAGCAATTGGTGCGTTAATACCTTGAATTTCTACTGTTTATACAACTGCATTTAGATGAAGGTACACATACAGAAAGACACACAGGTCTTTATTTCTCCTTAATTGGCTTCATTTCTCTCTAAGGACTCTTAATATATAAAAACTGTAAGCATTTTAATGTAAAATCCATATCAACCTAAATGAATAGGTTAGCATTACATTCTTCTGTCACTATAATTTATGAATACCAAAAATGTTGTATTATAAGGCATACTGTTGTAGATTGTTTTATTCATACTAAATACATTATTTTTGCATCTTCTGTTCTGTCCCTTGTTCAGACTACCTGTCCCCATTTCACAGGGCCTGTGTTACTCTAGGGGTTTTCAGGAAAACAACTGCAAGTGGCTGACCTCTGGTACAAACTATAGCTTCCAAGGTACGTTTCATACTAGCCACAAAGCTGCTAGAAGAGCTGGACATGCTATTTAACAAGACTCATTAAGGATCCTTCCAATTACATACCTACAGACTTGAAATACTGGAGGAGCTCAGCTTCTTCAATAGCAATTAAGATAATATACTCTGAAAACAAGGGAAGTTATACCCAATTGCAAAAAAACCCCACCCAAAAACGTGCTATCCTGAGAGACAGAAACTTTTGGGGGATAAAACATTTTTTTCACCTGACTTCTACCATATATTCTCAGACAAAAAGTAATAAATCCTTTAGACGCTGGACCCATTTACCACCAGATTCACTTTCTGATTAGAATCTGGCCCCGTGTACTGATTACGTTGGAGTAATGCCTTTAGGAGAATGAAATAGCATTAGAAATGAGTGTCTCAGTATGTGTTTTGGCCATAGCAATGAACTCTTGCACGCAGATACATACTGAGACAAGTGAAAAATACCTGGACATTTCCCTTGATGTTAAAATTTGCTATAGCCTGGTCTTTTCTGCAGAAGTTTGTTTGAAGAACGAAAGGATAGAGGAGGTGCACTCATAAGATTCCTCAAGATTACTCTGATTACTTCCTCCCTTTCAAACGCAGAGTATATTGAAGCCTCTTTAAAAAATTCATACAGTAGAATCATTCTATGCAACTGTAAGAAGAAAACTGTCAGACAACATTCCCAATTCAATATTACATTGTGCTTCAAGAAAAGATTTCCATATATTCTAGATTAAAAAAGTCTCATAAATAAATGATAATCCATTGCTTGCACTGAAAAATGAAAAATAATTTTCTGTTTGCATTTTACTCTGCAGAGTAAAATTTAATCTCTCTTTTAATATAGTCTTTGTATATACAGAGAAGTAAAAAGATGTAACCTTATGAAAATTGATTTTTTCTACATGGTTAAAAATATTTCTATCGGTGTTTTATCTAGAAATCTTACTTTTATGAGTGCTTGAATATATCACATATTGATAACTTAAAGACATTATTTCAAACAAATTATGATAATGTTCTTTTTTTTTTTTTTAAGAGAAGGGAGAAGACCTAGGTTTTTAACACTAAGCAGCAGAGAGACAATGATGAAGAAAAGGGAAACTCCTAAGAGGTTGCTACATCTGGCCACAGTTCAACAGAAATCTGTTAGCAATCTTGTAGAATTTATTGTAAGAAGATATCTATTATTTTACATAAATCTAAAATAATATAAACATATACTATATATGTGTGCATATTTATAAATAAATTTACATTTTAAGTAATGTGATGCGTTAGTGCTGCACAGAATATAAATTCTATAGTACAAACTTCCTATACCTGAATTCACTAGCAAGATCAGAAGTATACTGAGCTCCTTTTAGCCGATACAAGAAAATAAAATAAAATGTTGACTCTCATAAAACAACTTTTTTAAACCCCTGAACTTTCTTCTAAATGATGAAATAAATTTCCTTGATAATGTTTAATTGGTCAGGAAAAAACATACTACATTATTCGTAATTCACACCACAACATTCTGGGCTTGGCTCGCGTATAGAAAAGCAGCAGAAACCAAGGTTAGATTCACAATTCTGTCAAAGAGGCATCTTCCTCTTCCTTGTGATGTGGGAGTAACCTGGTTTAATTCCCTTTTCTGCCCGGGGGGATCGGAACGCATGGGCTGTCTCTGGTTGATAGCTATGCCATGGCTGAGGGCCGCTCACTTCTCTCCTTGATACAATTCCACTTTCTGTAAGTAATTAAAGTTTCACTGAAGCAGGTACTGAAACCCCAGTGGCCCACTTCCCAGGTAACAGCCCCAATCACCAGCCAAAAGGGTCATTCTCACTTACTTTATTTCTCAATTAGTAGTTACTCCACACAAGATAAAACAGGACCAAATGCAGTCCGATTGCTAACAGGCCATTTTGGCACAGCCATTTAGAGACTTTTCTGGGAGAGGTAGGCTGCAAGACAGAAATTGTGAACTTGAGATAGCAGCTAAGATGTCACTTTGAATTCAGTTTTGTAGGGAATAACTGAACAGTCAGTGTGACAAGAGAATGAAAGCGATTCCCTGCCCTGCTTGTAACCTGGGAGTATTTATCTGACAACTTACCTCTGATGTGTGAACAGTTCTGGGGTCACTGAAAATATGGTGGTTCCTTCCATCCTAGAATAATTTGCTATCTTTCTTTAAATATATTCACTTGCTGTAAAAGCCTTGCTATCAGTTACTTCTACCCCTGGCAAAGGAAAGAGCAGCACTGTCCTGTAGTCGTACGGGAGCCTGCGTTAACACTCCTGCTACTCGAAACAAGTACAGGTTGAGGAAGCTGCAAAGAGGTCCCAAAAAGTTAGAAATCCTATAATGACAATTTCCTAGTCTGCGACTTGGGCCTACAAATGACTTCCATTAAAATACACAGACAAGTATGTGTATCTTTCAAACTGTGATGGTAGTATATCAACATTTATCTAACCTAGAACCACATCAGGAAAATACTACGAAAAAACCATGTAATTAACTCCTCAAAGGATGCTGTCAGTATGCAAGTGTAACAGCAATGTACTTTTAAGCAACTTGCATACAGCTATAAGAACCTTTTCAAAAGTGTGAAAGTTATTTCCAAAATGGCACAAAAGTACCCCATTTTAAAGAGGAATTCTCACTAATGGAATTACTCTCATCACTTCAGGAAGTGCTAATTTTCCTGCTCACTGGAAGCTTAATAAAAGTGCTGTATTTCTCCCTAATTGTGATTAATCAGTGTGGCACTGTGAATGGCAGCAATTCCGTTTCAAACATGGCAATTTTCAAAATTTGGCAAAGTGTACATGTTATGCAAATTACTTCATAATTGTACTGTGTGCTAAAAGAAAGAAACAGAACTCCAGGCAGAAAAAAAAATAAGCCATACTAAGAGAAGTAGCATCCTGGCCAACGCCGGGCACGGGCAAACAACACAACTGCACCCGGCAGCAGCCAGCTGAGGACACCGAACCTCTGTTCCTGCCACCGATTTGCAGCGCTCAAACGTGAGTCACCATTGCTGCTGACATTGCGCGAGGATACGCGGGACAGAGGAACGTGGTGAAGCGTTGTGGATACACTGGGCAGGGAGACTTGGTGGAGATCCCAGCACATCTCTGTTGTTACCAACAGCTCCTCTCCCATCCCAGTCCTGGATCAGCAGGAGCAAGCAAGCCCAGCAGTCTGCAAGTCGCACCCCAGCCCGAGCCCTTCTCTGTACCTGTCCTTCACCACGGCAGAAGAAGACAGGCTCGCAGCCTTGGGTTTTGTGGGCACTGTTGGGAAGCCTTGAGCATCGGGCTCGAACCACGCCTAAATGACTTCGGGAACATTTGAGAAGCACTGCTGCAATGTCTACACACAGCTAATGCTTTATGAAACTTGTATCAACACATACCTTGCTGATAAACAAAGTCTGCTGCAAAACGAAAGGCAAAAAAAAAGGCAAAAAATTGTTGCTTACTTAATGAATATACCAAAAGCATATATTTGCACTGCTTCTAATAAATACACGATATTTCTGTTTAATCTTACAAATTTCCAAAGCTGCACGAGTCAAAAAAGCTGCAGTGTCACTGGGTTATTAATTCTTTAAACGAAATAAAAAGATCCTTATATCCTTCTTATTATGAAAATATAAAATAGTAGTCAGAGGCGTGATATATCTTCCGACCATCAGAAACATCATTTTGCAATGCTTCCTTGTCCCTAGTGAAGCTGAATCTGTACAAAGATCCTGATAAGTGTAACGGGCCATACATGCTGAAAATAAGGCACAAGAACCTCGTTGCAATCGCATCTACTAGATGACAATATCATCATATGGTCCAGCTTGGATTACTTATCTGTCCCTGGAAGCTAGGATTTTTCCTAACAGGAATAACAGCTTTCCTTTTTTTTTTTTTTGAGCTAACAGAAAATGACAACTAGATCTCAAGTGTAAACACAATATTGGTTTTGCCAGAGCTGATTTGAAACTGGCCCTTAAATTTAGAAAATAAAAGTAATAGAGAAAGTTTATGATATACTTATTGAAATCAGTATCTGCCAATAATACCATTTACCCATTCATTTTCTACCTCTTGTCCCCAAGAGCCTGAAAGTTCACGTTCAGAAATGTGGAAACGTTTGTTTTGGGGTGCACTAAAACGTGGTTCTCAAGCAACGTAACAGCAAATTTCCAAGGTCTGCAGTGTGTGTTGTCAGTGTTTCTCAAAAGAGGGTTTCTCATCATTACTTCAGGTTAAAATGACTTACCGTGCAGCCATCTGGTCGCATGCATTAGTACACACTTCAGAAATCCACAAACATTTTATAACTGCACTCTCCACTGTGCTCTAAGTGCAGCGACGGTAGCACGCACCCAAGTACAGTATGTAAATAAGACAAAGACTAATAATGCCTTCAATCCTTCGAGCGCAAAGGCTGCTGTAGTATGTAACGTAGCAACACATTTTCCATTACACCCCAAGATTAATAAGCCTCATGGAGACCTGGAAAATCTGACAGAAAACAAGGGCAATACGATGTTCATTTCTGTTTCATTAAACACAGGATGAGCTGATGGATCTCTCCACACTTTGTCACTCCGCACTGTTAATGGCTCTTTGACATTATTATTCACCGTGGGTGAGATTGTGTAACCTCTGCTCACATTGGGCAGCATTTACAAAAGTAGTCCCACTGGCAACCGCTTTAGAGAGGTTACCTGCACATATGGTACTTCTCAGCTCAAGTAAGACTGGCTGAATCTGACCATAAAAAAACGTTTGTGAAGGATTTTAGTAATGTGCAGATAGTTGGTGAAGGGCACTTTAGTGGGTAGAAGGGTTTAATGCAGCAGCTAAAAACGCTGCTTTCTAGCAGGCTAAATAGTTGAGTGATACTTCTTCATCCTCTTTATTTTGATCTGCATATTTTTAGCTCCGATGGAACAGTTTTGCAGTGTTACTTTTTCAAAGCAAGCAAATAAAATACCTGGAACAGAGACACTGTGAGGAATAGGAACACAGGACCGGCAGCCAAAAGGTGCCAGTGCAGAGGCCCAACAGAGTCCCTGCAGATATGACTCATCATGTGAGTGTCCTGGCGAGAGACAAAATAATCTCAACACTAGAAAGTTTAGTATTTTTTCTTAATTATGTATTAAGGGTTTTACTCGTTGCAGTGTAGTTATAGAACACAGTCATACTTTGCATTACTTTTCTTTTAGAACAGAGTATGTCATATTGAATTGGAAAATAAACAGCAGTACTGAACACAACCGCGAACGTCATGGCAACGAACCAGGAATGAATCATTTCTGCGTACCTTCCCTACTTTAATTTGAAACAACTCTAATGAATGACAATTATTTCCTTTTATTCAAGGTGCTCTCCTTTGTGAAACTCAGAGCATTACAGAAATATGAGCAAACATTACTGTCCTTCTTTTGCAAATAGTCCAAACAGGCACAAAGATATGAAACAGCTTCTATTTCCAGCTCACCTTAAGTTTCTACAGACTTAGTTTTTTCCATTTGAAAATTTGACCCGTGCACAATTCATCCTGAACCAAATCTAATTCAGACAAAGGCTCAAACACAAAATATTTGTCATTGCGTATGTTCGAAGTGGCACTTGTGCAAAGCAGCTCACTGTCATCTCTGTTCTAGTCTGTGATCTGCTTCTTGGGCATTTTCAGTATTTCTTCCACCGCTACATAATCACTATGCTGAGCTGCTAGCCATCTTCCTCCACCAATCTACCTGCTTTTAAGATCACTACACACTGGGTTTTTTTTATTTTTATTTCAATTTGGCAACTAATAAAGAAAAATACCAATACCATCCTTAAAAACAAGACATGAGGGAAGGGGACATTGCAGTCATAGGGAAGTCATAAAACTTCCTATTAGTGCAAGGGAGTAGTGATGTCCAAGTGTTCCTTGATGACAGTTTGCATGTGCAAACCCTCATGTTTGAGTTCAGACGGTCATGTGGCTTTTCTGTCCGACTGTAAGTGAACAGCAAAGACTGAGAATTTCATATAATAGAGATCAATACATAAGTTACAGAACGATACCAAAAGACATCCATCCAATAAATATAATTAATGAGCCAGCTTGACAAAATGACTATCTGCCTGTAGATATTACATAAATAGGGAAATGGAACATTATGTAAACATAAATCACTGCGGATTATGTGTTCAACTACGGTTTCAGGTTAAAAAAGCAAAATTAATATCACCAATCGTTCCAATTCGTATCAGAAAACAGCTTTTAAAGAAAGCTTTGGCAAAGTGATGTATAAATTATATGTTCAAAATTATAAATTAGATTTCCCCAGACAATCATGGTGATTCCGCAAATAGTTTCAGAAGTAACTCTGGGTAAGTGATTAGCTTTCTAAAGACTTACAAGACAACTTGAAAACAGGAATTTTTATAAACAATACAATTCATTATAGGAGAACTGCTGCATGAATTGCAATACAAATTCTGTTATGTCTTGAGCAGAATCCAAAACTAAAGCACACACTATAATCATTGTGGGAGGTATAAACGATAGGCTTTTTGCTACAGCGCAGAGATGTCTTAAAAAGCTGAGATGGAAGCAAAACCTCAAAGATGTAACTAAATCAGATGCCTGAAACCTAGAACATGAATGGCAGCGTGCCAAGAAATTAAAGTTACTAAATTAAAAATACGGCATACACTAAAGACAGTCAATTCTGTGTACGCTGAAGATGTCTGGGATTCCTCAGATGTATTTTAAACAATTTGAACGGGAATAATCAAAGCACAAAAAAAGACTCAGGTCCATTGGATAGAAGTGTCAGGAAGCAAACAAAACGTGCCTGAACCCCTGGTTTGGAAATGTTTAGCCTTCCATAACACTGTTCTAGAAGATTAATGTATCTGCCGAGGACCGAAACAGAAGAGGTAAGCAGTCAGATACATCACAAATCTAAAGCAAATATGCAATGTCCTAATAAGCAATCAGTTCAAGAAATACAAAACCTCCAGTTCACAGTTTTCACGAGACAAATTCCCACAATGAAAATGCAAAAAGTGGAAGATTTTCCTTACGTGTAGGTCCTGAGTACAAACAGTGGATGACACTATATTTCAGTAACTAACATGCGCAAAAGATAGTCCATTAAAGCTAACTGAGCTAGCTCCAAAATTTTTATGTCTGGACAGCAATACTAGCTCTGTTCCTGAAAACAGAATAGTAAAATAGGTACAAGCCTTCAGTGTGGAAGGGTTTGGCTAAAAAATAAGAAGCAGGAAAAAAAAACTGTCAAAAAAGGAATTAATAACTGATCTTTTGGACTGTAAAGAATCTGAAAGGGACCGTGCTGAAAGTAAAATCTCAGAGCAGAACTAGAGACTGAATCATACAAGGAGGAGATACCCGTTCTGTTCACACATAGGCAAAATGCTTCATCACATCATATTGTCACAGAGGAAAAGTGTGATCCAAGCCCACCTCTCTTCTCTCTGTGTATGTATTAAACCACTTTACAGACGTGCACTCACACATCTATCTTTGTCTTCTCTCTTTGCAAACTGATTCCCTACAGAATATGAACAAGACTGCTCGTGTACCATAATTTCCCCGAGAAAGAAAAAAACATCTTTTACAAGTGTCTTTGTTACTAATGCTACGTAAAGAAACATTCGTGTCAATGTCACTAATTTCACTGAAGCGCCACAACAGCAAATTTCAAAAGACAGAACAATATAAAAAATGTAGACTCAAGTGACAGCTGAGGAATTGGGGTGATCTACAAGAAACAGCACAAACTGAGCAATGAGAAAAGCGGGTGGATTAGTATCGCGTTCCTGTATGCTTGGGGTCACTAAGATGAATGTGCATGAGATTCTTTTGTCCGTTTGTGCTATAATTTCACATGCTAAGAACAAAATTGTGTTCTCTGATATGCTCATAGAAGTCCCTCTGGAATCAGTGAGAATTACACGCCTGCATCTAAGGGCAGAATTTGGCCCTAAGTCATTAGTCAGGACTCTCTGCTGAAAACCTACAGAGAATAGGGGGTTTCAGAGGACGATGAGGATCAAACTGACGTAGCACACTCAGAGATTTACTCTCACAGGAGACCATCAAATACTCAGGCATTCCAAAAACCCCATCTGTAAAGATAAAAATCTTTACAAGACTAACATACCATGTTTGTAGCGGTTGCTTTCAGTTAAAACAGCCTTAAGCAGCACTAAAAACACTGGCAATGTAATTGAATGAAAGTTTAGAGAAAAATAGCCCAAGATTTTCAGACTTATATAGAAGAGCATGCCAACCACTAACAACCGTTTCTCCTGGAAAGACAAACTCATTGAAAGAAAAATAACTTCAACGCAGCTATTGTATGTGTGGTGCACATGTTCATAGGTGGCCTTAAATCTGTTGAAGAACTGGTCTGTCCTCAGCTAAAGGATAAGCTAGTGAAGTTATTTTACCAAAATTTTGGACGAGCTTTGAGGTGTGTGTACATATATATGCCTGTGTATTTAAACATCTGTGTATATATGTTTTAGTGTTATTTCTTACTGTCTGTTCTAAAAGAACTGCCTATGCATTAATGAATGCCACTGTAGTTGTCTATATTAAGATCTCATATCTATTATTTATTTTGAGCTTTAAGCCAGCAGTTGATGCAAGAATAATTAAAAACAGTATTCTGCATCAAACACCTTTAATTTTTTAACGGCAGCATTTAGCAATATTATTTGTGTCCATCCAGTCCTACCTTCAGACAAATGATTCACTTCTCTAAGTACAGACTGTTTCCTCTCAGATATTTCCTGGGTACTTGCAGTACTCTGACTCTAAAACACAAATCTGTGCTTCTCATTGACTGTACTGATAAAATTTTTCTTTTGTTTTGATCAAGGACTGAGAATACTCCAATTCATACTGGCTGCAAAGTAACAGCTTAAAAAAAAATCCACACTATTTAATTCTAAACTCCACTGTGTGTGTTGCAGCATAGGCTGGCATTTGCTGTTAAAGCAGAAAATTACAAGAAGGGCCTAATTGACCCTCTTGTGTCTTTGAAAAATCCTGTCTGTTGTCTCTAATTGACCCTCTAGATACCTTTATGGAACAATGAATGAATCCTCAGTAAATAATGGACGGTGATGATTAATAGCCATGGTTTGGCTGGACCTCTGGCTTATGGAGTTGTGCTACTGAACAGGTTTTTTTGCCTTTTTACCATCACAGTTCTCTGCACTTCATAAACAAACTATTCCGTTTGTTTATGAAGTATCCTGTACAGCAAAATATCCTGTTGTAAGTAACAGGAAAAGTTAAATAAAATTAAATGCTACCTCATATAATGGAATGAAAAATAGAATTATTGGCGTTATTCAAAATGGTTTTCCATCACCACCTTTTTTCATGTTTCAGGAACGTGTCATCATCTGTTCATATGCTTGATTTAGAAAGAAAAAAAGTCTACCATAATGGAACCCCCTTAGAAGACATAATTTATTTCTTTACCATGCATTGTAGTCAATAATAACAATGTCATATTTCTTTCTCTTGACTCTTCATTGCAATAAAAGTCTATGATACTAAGATACTTCTAGATTTGATTTCATTATAATGCTGTCAGAAAGCATTATGAAAACATCTCCAAATGTCTCTTCTCTTATTTAATAACTCTAATGCCTAATGTTTTCAGGCTTGTCAAATTATAAACACAAATATGTTAAGTTACACCACTACTCTAAAATACTACAAAGAAATCTTGCTGTGTTTTGAAAATAATATTTACAACTTAGTAAAACAACTGGCTCAATGCCAGTCAGCCCAAGAAATCACATACAGCAACGAATGTTCACATACATCTTTCCTACAGCACAGTGACATTTGGTGATGCCTTTAAAAATCACTTTCTAAAATTCAGCATCCCAAACTGAATATATCAAGCAAATCCACATGTTCTTGTAATATATGTAACTAAAACCCCAGGAAGTTCAAACAAATTCACTCTTCCAGATTTAAGAAATATAACAAAGATGAGCACTCTTCTTTAAACGTGAAAAACACGAGCACGCAGTGTCTAAGTTTCTTTAGACAGCTGATCCCAACAAAGCAGTTTAAGCTTAACCTTTCAAAAACAACCAAATAGGGAAGTTCCACAAGATCTCATACAAAAAGAAGTGTTCCAGCTCTTCCAGTGAAGAAATAGATCACATTTATCTAGTTTTCAACAACCTAAACTCTCTTGGCTACAAGCTGGGACTTGTTAGCCTGTTTATGAACCTTTTATAACACTGAAGATAAATGTAGGACCTCAGGTTCATTAAGCATCTTTGAACTGTTCTTAACAACACTCGGAGAACTTAGGTAAATACCACCAGAATTTTGTCATGGGAAAACTGACTTGACCAAGGTCACAGAGAATATCTGTAAATTTACCCTTTAGCTAACCCCAGATTATCTAAAAAAGATGTGTATTTTAAATCCAATAGCAGTAGTTTTCACAGCAGATACCTCAATTCATTGCAACTAAATTGAAATATGAGAAAGGTTCCTTTTAAGGCTAAGATTAATACAATACATATTTAATCATCAAAACAAGTCTTTGCTTACTGAAATTTGCCCTTCTCTTTAATACAGTTTAGTTTCTTACAGGCATTTATCCTGATCTCCCAGAAGACGTCTCTCACTGCTGATTCACTGACAGTAGCCCCCAGTAAAAACGTGAATGCTTTTAGAAAGATGGTACAATCTGGGCAAGTAAAGTTTGATGATGACTGTACTAAACTGCCTGCAAATAAGCAATAGCTATGGGGAGAGGTTAACTGCAACGGAAGAATATTTCATAAGTTCATTGGTTTACTGTAGGTGCAGCATCCTTCAGAGAACGATCTAAATAAGCAGTTGAAGTCCACCTCTTATTGGTGTTGCAACAGGCAGCAATCTGATACAGTATCTAACATGCTTTGAAGTGTTAAATATCTACACCATTTTCCGAATTTCACAAGCACAGAATGGCTGAGGTTAGAAGAGACGTCTGGAGATCACCCAGTCTGCAGTGCTCAGAGCAGGGTCACTGCAGCAGGTTGCTCAGGACCATGTCCAGTTCGGGTTTGAGTATCTCCAAGGACAGAGATTCCACAACCTGCCCAGACAACCTGTTCCATTGTTTTACCACCCTCAGAGTACAAAGTTGTGGTTTTTTAATGTTTAAATGAAATTTTGTGTCATTTCCTTTTGCGTCCATTTCCTCTTACCTGTCACTAGACACCACCGAGAAGACTCAGGCTCTGTCTTCTTTGCTAACGCCAGCAGATGCTTTACACAGTTTAAATTTCATCCAGTAGAAACCTAAGCATAAGTTAAAGATCTATACATGGCCTCATATCCAACTAAAAGTAATTTCTTCACACACAATTGTCCAATTTACACATTTAAGAGCTGTAGTCACTAATGCGAAATAAATGTAGAGTCTTCATAGGCAAATTTGAACTGAACTTGTTTCCGACCCTGAAACCTACGTTCCGAATCAGCCTGCGCTCCGCGGTACTGCGCTTGTGCCGGCAGCAAAACGTGACTGCGTGCAGTCAGTATAGAAACACAAAGACAATCCCTATGCTTGTGTGCGCTGCCCTTATCAATTATGCTCGTTCCCCACTATCAGCAGGTGTACTGCGTAAGTGTGCTGTGTGTGCTATGCACCCGGAATGCAAGGCCTACCAATTGCTTCTGGGGTTACTATTAATGGTATAAAAACTAAGCAGAGCGGCTAATTTCCTCGTTTGACTAACAGTAAATATTTGACGTGAATTTATGTAATAATAAACTTTACCAAAAGATAAATATAATTATACAAATCTATTTGCAACTACTTTAAAAGTTCTTATTTATTATGATTGAGATACAGTGGAAGATACATATTCTCTAGGGGAACCTTGATGACAGTAGGTAGATTCATATAAATCATAGCACAATTTACAGTGGGAAGCTGTTTGTCTAAATAGTAGAAAAGAGTAACCTTTGTACAACTGGGGTTAAACAAATTCCGTTTTAATGAAAAGCAAAATTTACATACAGCTTTGTTACCACAATAAATAGGGGTCTTAGTCTCTTTCATAATCATTCCCATTGTGCCTCCATAGCCTCATCTGCTTCCACTAAAATCACAGTATAAAGCACATTTTTCTTTTAATATCAGGGAGAATACAGCAATTCAGCCATTAGGTCTGTTTCGGTGCACAAAGATCACAGAGTATAATAGACGCTCATACTTCAAGTAATTTTTTGTTCTCAATAGCATATCCTGAGCCCAAGCATTAGAAACTTGATTCAATTAGAAACCTGCCTGCTAAAATACCACATATTGTTTTAGTTATAAACCTGAACACAGAAATGAAAACTTATTATTTCTTTTCAGCTTTTAAAAATATATATTTAGCTCCAACTATTCTCTCAGAAAAATAACATGGCATATGCACAAATGTTTTCACAGTCGGTAACCCAGAACAGTCATAAATGGATTTCCAGGACTGAAGATTCAATAGTACAATTTTAACCATCTCTTAAATTAAAAGTTGTTACTTATGGGGATGATGGTGACATAGTCTCTAGTTCAGGATGTCTGATACTTCCCATTTCAAGGCTTCAGTACAGTCCCTTATAACTTCAGCAAGCTCTAATTGTTCCCACTGAAGTTTCCTATTACAGATGTCCACGTGGGGCACAACTTATGTGGGAAAGTTCAGCAAACGTGCTTTCACAATTTCCAAAAAGCCAACAAGGGAAAAATACATTATTTTCAGAAGTTTCAAAAAATTCTTACAAGTGCTTTCTGGGAAACCTCCAAGCCCCTAAGGCAGAGAGGGACCTCATAAGTCACCAGTTCCAGTCCAGCGTTGCAGGAACAGAACATCTAGCTACTTTCAAGATGCAGTTTGCTAAAGTGACTGCATCGCCGGTGTGGGAAAGCCAGAAGCTTTCTCCCACTACTCTAATATTAAATGCAGGATATTAGAGCTGTGGCTAAGCCAAGGAAGAGGTAGAGTAGAAGAAAACCAGAACAAAAGGTTTGGTGGGAAAGAAGAGTGGAACAAAATGTGCAGAAGACTGAAGCTGAAAGAGATAACTTGGGATGGGAAAGACACAAAGAAGGAACTGAGAGAAGATAGGACAAAAGAAGGAAAGGTCAGAGCGGGTCTAGTAAAAGAAATGAGACATTTGGGGCAAAGCAGTAAAAAGGGATAGGGAACATAATTTCAAAAACTGGATAGAACACACAATTCAGTTTCCACGCTGTTCTAATTTCACATATATTTTTAAAATTATTTTAAATACATCACCAATTGCAATTTGGTGGCTTGTTGAGAAAAAAGCAACCTATTATTACAGTTAGAAATGATTAGTTCAGGTCAAAGGACAGTGTCAGTACTTCAACAGAAAGAATCCAACACCTACTAACAACTCTGTGAGGTTTTCAACCCTTCCCTCCATCTTCCTACCACCCATTCAATATTAAAATAAAGAAGGAATTAAAAAAAACCCCTAAACTTTAGAAAATACCACATTTAGATTAAACCTTAATTCAGTCCCTTGGTGTATGCAGATTGGTAGAAAATTTTTAATTACAAGGGAATACTTGACTCCATCATTTTGTCTCTTTTTTTTGTATTAGCCCAGGTGTTTTTAGCTAATTATTCTACTAAACGCATGTCATCATTCAATATACTTATCCACGCCTATGTTTCCAGTGGAAACACTAAGAGGATCATATTTAATGATTATGCTAATATTTCTATCACTTTCTTTTCCGCATGCGACACAGTACATAAATCCATACATACTGTAGCAGGAAATAAGTTTAATAAATAAGGTCAGTCAAACATCTTGGACTATCCCCAGATCTCTGCTGCTGCCAAGTGACTGATTTAAGAGATGGACAAAAGTAGACACACAGAAGTACAGATACTATGATTAATGGATGATCCAAATTCCCCTGAACTGCATATCATGACTTAATGTGAAACCCTGAAGAGATTAAAGGCAGGAATTACATTATCATGAATAATATAAAAAAGTGATATTCTGTTTAAAAGCTTTTGAGTGCAAGTGAGTTGAACAAATACATTAACACAGCTTCCAAAGATTCAATCAGGTTGAATGTTACCCAGAATTTATTTTGAAATAAGCTTTATATAACTCATATGTGAAGTACAAGTCTATTTGTGACTGGCACTAAAGCTATTAGCATGTAGATTTTAATTCTTTCTTCAGTTATATAGAGCTTACACTATCTGCGTTGTCCTTCTTTTAATAATGGAAACTGCTCCAAATTACATATGAAGTACATCTCAATGCTGCAGGTACGAGACACATAGACAGAGATATATACATATATACCTAGATCATTTTTCTTTCCTTTTATTGCAATTTGAAAAAATGTCTCCTTGTCATAGCGGCACAGTAATGTGGCTGTTGCATCTTATTTCTCAGTATTGCATGCATAAACAGGGGGTTGGAGGGCATTTAGTGGTTCATATTATTTCAATCATATCAGTTGAAAATTTGTATTGAAATTATTCAGGCAGTATGTAAAGCTCTTCTATAAAAGATAGCTGTACATTAACTTACAATTAAATGATGGTTTTAATGAAATTATAGTGTGTGACAGGTTAACGGACTGATGCTGAAAGGCAAATGTCAAAATGAAGCCAAGACGTTTATTTTCAAACTGACAAATCCTAACTCAACCATAACATATAGTTCCATTAACATTATAGTTATTACACAAAATAATTTGGTTGAAAAAAGTATGTAATAGTCCAAGCTGCCAGACCGTCAGTAGAAACCCTAACCTCCCCATGTTGCATGAAAGACAAACCAAGCTTAAGTGACAGAGGGGTTTTGTTTAACATTTGGAGAAAGGGCTACAAACCTAGAACCAACCAGCCAAAGACGTGCTTTCTCCCAAACAGTATCTTTAATCTTTACTTTTATTTGCTATTCTCAGCGCTAAGGTGGAGCCAGCAGCCTCAGCATTGCTTAAACACATCAAAAACCATTAATGGGGTCCCGAGTCCTAACCTCTGCTTATTTTTCCCAACTTCTACGGCACAAAGTGGCAGAAAACTGTTAACATTCGAGTGAAAGATTTCTCTTTTGGAACAGCATCTCTGGATGGCATTAGAGACATCATTCCTACAGCTTCCAGCAAGTTAATATTTGAGACTGTCAAGATACGATCTTGCTGCTATACACAATTTCACATAAGGGAATGAGATGTTTAAAAGAGAACAACCTTTCCCTCTGAAAAAGTCCTTCTGTCCCAACTGTTTAAGCATGGGCTAAATATCAGCAACCCAGAAAATGCGACAGAATGACCAGCAGCATATGCAGAGGTGAAACTAAGGATCTTTTTCTTGGAACTAATAATGGCACAGGACTAAGTTGATGTACTAAACACAAACAAACGACAGAGGTGAGAAGAATACATCTGTAGCAACATGCGTTTTTCAGTAACTGGAAATACAATGGACCACTGTAAGGAGAACTGAAGTGCTGAAAAGTCTGCCTAAATTATTATTATTATTAATAATAAATAATAATAATTAATAACAATAAAAAGGAAACAGTTCATGGAACCAGCCCTGGGACAGAGACCTCCTTCATGTTATTAGCGTGAATACACTAGCAGAGGCCGGCAACCAAAAGCGATTATCATCCAGCAGCTGTAATTTCGGTCCTGTGAAATGAGTCAGGGTCTCTGCCCGGCTCCCGCCGGCCAGCTTGTCACATCACAGAGCCCAGGCAGGCTCAGGCTGTTGGGGAGGCAGGGAATGGGTCGGGAGGCTTTACCCTTTCACCCCGTTGGGTCAGAATGAAATTGCGGTGCTGGGAAGCACGCACCATGCTTCAAAAATTTATAGCTGTTAAAGCCAAAAGGGGCTCTCTGTGATCATCTAATCTGACCCGCTGCTTAACTCAGACCACAGAATTCTAGCTAGCTACTCCTATCCATATTGCACTTTCTTTTCCTCTCGCTCTACAGCTCTTTCTCAGTCTCTTTTCCCTGTTTGGTTGGTTGGTTTGTTTTTTAAGTACAAGGAAGCTTCAAATTCCCCAGCTGCTAGTTCACCATTTTCAAAAAACTTACTTTGCTTTCTAAAATCAAAACAAAAGCTTGAAAGGGAGCAGTACACACATTTGCCTTGTTGTCCATCTTGTTACCAAATCAATGTCACAGAATGGGTAAAAGTAATAGAGATTATATGATCCAAAGCACACTTTAAGTGCCTTGGTGTATGTAAGGCATTAAACACTAAAATACAATTTATTTTACAGATTACCTTGAAGTAATTTTCGGTCTACTGCCACCTGAGCTCTAAGAGCTTCCTACACCTGTAACAACTACAGACGCACAGTCTCTCAGTAGAGTCATCCGGAGGCACATTTTCAGGGTTACAAATTGCCCATATACTGCTCAAAGGAAAGTCTGCTTTTGTTCACTGAGCTGTCGACAAACTCTGTGAATATTTCTACCGGATACGCAGATGAACCTACCCACTCGTCCAAGTAATGTCAGTGATATATGAGCTATTTGATTATAAAAACAAAAACAAAACCACAGAAGCTGCATTAGATGTTTGAGATACTTGTTTTGGAGGACAGAACTGCATGTATGCAATGACTCTTTCTTTTTTCCATTGAAACCAAGAAACCGAGTATGTCAACAGCTGTCGCCAGCAATGAAGAAAATGAAGGAATGCAAAGTGGGCAGGGAGGGAGCCAAGAAATCACATCCCCTACTCCAAATCTCTGGTACTGTACAGTCTAAAAAGTGGGCCATCTTCATCCTACGTCGTTTCACATGCTTAACCAAGGGGTGTGAATCACAGATAAGCTGAATTGTCTGTTAGAGACTAAATAGCCATGGAGGAAGACAGAGCCCTTAACTAAGGCACCTCAGTTAAATTTCTAAAAATACATGGAATAAATCATCACCAAAGCTCCCATTGGGGACACCAGTAATTCTCTCGCTCAGAAATGTTTGGAGTGCAAGCACATCAGAGACCATGGGGTGGCACTGCTAAAGAGAGTTGCAGTAGACTACTTGAAAAAAAAATCGTATTTGTACATTTTACTCATAGCCTTTTCCCTATTCTAATGCTGAACCTGAAGAATTTGAGGAGACTTGCCATGCTATTGTCACACCAGTAGTTACTGCTCTTTAGGTACTGTGTTTCTTTCCTTTTTTACAAGACATGAAGAAGACATACCGTATTTTAATGAGCAGTCACAAATGAAATCACAAAATACCAAGGAGCTATTTGCCACGAGGCAGAACATGCATGGCAGAACTGATGCATTCCT
>NW_009649588.1:2231503-2245978 GCF_000708025.1 Charadrius vociferus
GCGTAAAGGAGAGACATTTCCTTCATGTTCTTTCCAACTTATTCCAACTCTACCTTTGCTCTAAACCAGGCATATCTTTTGAGGGAGTTGCTTAATCTTTTGCAAGTTAAGACAGGACCCTTATTAGCTCTACTGTACTCCTTTCCAACCACGTGTTGTTTCACAAGACGAAGCAGAATGTGGTTTGCAAGAACAAAGTGAAACCATAAATATAATGTAGCGTAATTCCAAAATGTACAAAGTATAATGATCCGTATAATGTTAAAAAGTTAGCAATGTCTCTTGATATTATTTCATCACATGCTAGCTGCTATTTCCTGAAAACTCTTTGAAGGATTAAATAAAAACATATGCTATGAACACCCACTGTGTGCTGTAACAAATCAAAACTAACTTCTTAGTTTGATGAAAGTTTCCACAGTGCTCAGTACTGTAAATTAATGTCACAGTGGTAAACTGCTTTGGAAATAGTGAATGCTGCCTTGATGCCAGTTTCATGTTAGTAATATGAGAAGTCTCTACAGTGTTTAGAACTGAAACATACGTGTCTTCTAAACCTAAATTTTGAGAAATACAGTCATAAAATGCTATCATCAGCTGGGCTGATGGAAAAGTACAGTAAGACAATTAACAAGTTTATACATCCAAAACAAACATACCATTTGCCCCTGGTGTAAACAAGCAAAAATAGAGATTGATACAACTCTTCATGAGAATTCAACCAGGCAGTGGTCTACAATGAAATGAACAGTATTTTCTCTGAAAATGGCTAGTTCTGGAAGCAGTATCCAGCTAAAGGACTATTTTTCAAAAAGAACTTTTAATAATATTCTGCATTATCTGGTGTATTTTTGTTATTAGTATTTAATTTATTTATGAATTTACTAAATGCTTGGCCTTACATATGGCCATGAGTTCCAAAAGCAGACAGATCTTTTGAGCTTGTTTTTTTTTCCCTTTTAACAGCTTTAAATCTGCATTTCTCAATTTCTGTTAGGGATAGAAATATAGATGAAAGATCTCAAATTATAGTCTTTTCACCATTGTTTTGAAAATCAACCTAACACCCAACCTATCAGCTGCTTCACAGAGAAGCAATCCTACTGTTTTCAGTCCTTCTTTGTACAATAGTATCTCCTCTTCCATAAATGTTCTACTGGTTTGGTATATTCACTTTTCCTCTGCGCTGTAAACCTACTCTTATTAAGTGCCGGCAAAAATTTATGATCATTTAAAAATGAAGTATCTAACATATCAGCAAGTAATATCTTTCTCTACCTTAACAGAGCATCAAATAGGCGGGGAGACTACGAAGTGCCATAGTCTTCAGCTCACGCCTTTCCTCGTTGGAAGTACTGGCCTAGAACAAAGGCTGAAATGGTTTCTAATATACAATGGACACTTTCTTAACCTCACCTAGTCAGACTTCGTTTGTTCTCTGCTTCGTGTCCTTTCACAAGTGCCGATACTGACTTCCTAAAGCAATCCTATGCCTTGCTATTGTTTCTAATAACTATGCATATGTACATCTGCATAAATATGTTATGAAAATTATAATTACAATCTTCTTCATGATGTGAAGTTTAATCAATTATATTTTAAAGTTTTTGGGGTGGTTTGGGTGGCATTGAAGCAATCAATCAATAAATAAAAAGAATAAACCAGAAGGAAATAAGCAGAATAATGGGCAAATATCATTAAAGTTTTTCCAAAGGTTTCACTAGGGACAGACTTAGATAAACCTAAGAGCTTTTGAGAGCCTCAGCCTTTATGTATGATACTAGCTGACATGAACTACATCTGAATGAAAAAATAAGAATTTGAAATGCCTAGAGCAGAATGTGGGGTTTTATGACATTGGGATGAAGAATTACACCTCGCCATTCTCAGTGTCAGAGTTCAAGTCACTGATGGAGTTTAGGGATGGAGGGATCATAAAACAGGTCAAGGAACTCCTCAAGATTTTTCATATTCTACATCCAGTCTGACAATTCAGAACCTTTCGGCAAAAGAAGGCTAAAAATGTTTATTTGTTAAAGAAATAGATGTGTGTTGCTTAAATACAAGCATTATATTTAAGTAAGACACATTTTTAGCCTTCACTTACGCCTCAAGTATTATGCTTTCTGCATATTATAACCTGGCTTTAATGACCAAACTTACTGATATGCACCATATTACTACTCGTGGTATTCTGGGGGGTTTGGCACCACTACCTTAATACAGAACAGCTTGATAATTCTCAGGGTATCAGAAATTATTTTCTATTGTTTGAACTTATGACACAGCTTATAGTATATAAAATCTAATTTTCTTTAAAAAACTTCTTTAAAATAGTTAAATAAAAAATATTACCTGCTACATTACTACTAGACAACAAGAAGCTCCAAAGGACTCTTGAAAGTGTGTGGGGTTTTGTCTCTCTCATTTCGTTTTTAATACAAACTGTTAATTGGTTAATAAAAAGTACATCACTTGTTAGGAGTAGTACCTTCTAATAAAGAAAGCAAAAGCTAAAATATGACTAACACACCATAGCAATTTTCTGCAAGTGGCAAGTCATTTTTTCCTATTTCCCTTCCCAATGGAACAAGAAAAATACACATTCTTCTACAGTCTATTCACTGACACGCTGCTTATCTGATGATGCACTGCTTTGGGTCATTTTCAGGAGCTGCTATTTAGACAGAAAGGAAGAAATAGTAGTATGGGAAAAACATGACAAAACAACTTTTCAAGTGTACCTCTTAGGTACGATTCACTTCGAAATGAGCAGAAATAAATAATTTCAGCAATACAGAATCTTACAGCGTAGAGGTTTTTTCCATTCTTGCAGATTGGAGAGTAACAAATAAAGAAACCCCTCTAAATTAGGGCTCTAAAAATCTGAGGCTACTATAAAGAAATAAGATTAACTTAATCCCCTAACAATCCAATTTATGACTAGTAAAGGGTTATGAAAAATTCCATCTAGATGTCAAATATAAGGAAACACAAAGTCTTTGGAGACACATAATGATAAACTGCAGATTGAGCAATAAGCTCAGTGAACAGAATGAACAGTTCAAGAGTTCAGAACATGTTCATTTGAAAGGTGTTCAGTTAAAGAGAAGGGCATGGTAGAGACAAAGGCACAGAAAGGTCATCATTACAGTCATTTCATCTTCATTACAATGGTGCGGTCATAGCATTGGTGCACACACTTAAGTTCACACTTGCATGTCAATGCCCTGCTTTGGAGATGGAAAAAAAATATTTTTAATAGATTAATGAATCCTGGGAGCTCCAGGCAGGTACATAAGAACTTGTGCATTATTAATTCAGTTTTGAAAAATAAACAGGACATGAAATATCTGTATTTTCTTATCATGTGAGCTCAATTAAAAATTACAGTTTATCAAGAATGGTCCCGTTCTTCATCGAACAAGCATAAAGCCTGTCCTGAATGGAGTGTTTCTACCTGTCAGACTGTAGCCCAGAACTCACTTTTTCACACCAGTTGTTACCTCAAATGCAGCTGTCTATAATGAGCAGAAGTAAGTAGATGTTTAAAAGGTTTCAATAGCATAATGAACTCTGGCTTTTGAAATCAAGAGTATCTACTCCTGTCAAAAATTCAGTGAAAAAATTGGCAGGTTACATTCAATAAACCAAAATATGATTTTGGCTAAAATGTAGAGCAGATAACTCTGCTCTCCAAGACAGACGAATAACCACCAATGCCAGAAGCCAAAACCCTGGTTTTACATCAGACCTCATTCAGCACCTGGTATTATGCTCTCTTTAGTGGCAAGCAATAGATGTTCAGGTCTTCACGGGAGGTCTCCAAACCAAGTCCTGACCCAGCCAACCTTGTCTGTAAGCGGCAGGCAATCACAGCCATAGGCAGTTCAGCTGCAGCTTAAGGACAAAGACATTAAAACATTTTTTGCTTTGGTATTTGCACAGTACTGTTCATTAATAATTAACAGGAACTGGAAGCCCTGGCACTATCTTGTCTCTTGATTTCTAATTCTATAGAATGCAGACAGACAGGATTGTTTTCACAAGACCATCAAGATGAATATAAACTAGCATATTTTAAATTTTGTATTTACCTACAGATTTTTAAATAACACAATCTTAAGATGCGTTTGCGCCAATATATAAGCCTATTATAGACAGGTGCATTTACAAAAAAATTAATCTATCTCAGATAGAATCTCCATTTTAGACAGCAGCACCAGGGCAGGAGAGTCATTCTGTACGATAATGGTGTTAGAATTTGGCCCACAGTAACCCATAACATACTTTGCAGCTTTCAAGAGCAGTTATTGAACATTTTGCAGTTAAGCATAATTCCCACAGACTTTGGTATAAATTAGAGATGATCTGCACTTTTCAAACTCTAAGCCAAATTTGGTCTGAAAAAATCTGCTCTTCAGACAATATCAAGCAGCATAGTTATTATGCCAGATGGATGTCCAAACAGTAACTCACACACAAATACTTTGGACACCTCTTGGATTCTTACACAAATCCTAGGATTATACACTTCCAACAGAAGCTAGGAAAATGATATTTAAAATATCATTTATTTGATGTTATATACAATAAGTGAGGATTTGGCAAAAAAGTAAATATTCATGTATTGCATTGTAAAATTACATTCTATTGAAAGGGATAAAAAATTTAAAAACTGTTAAAGGAAAAGAAGAAAGTGTCTGCAATATACTCCATAAATATCACGTGGAGCCCTGACAGTCACTGGAGATAGTCTGGTGTATAGCCCCACAGGGTAGTGTAGTTACAACTCAAAAAACCACACCAGTTAACTATAACTAATCTTCTTTCTCATAACAATGAAAAGTCTAATTCTTTTCCCATCTATTGTTCTTGTTAATTCTCCTTACAGTGAAAGTGACAAACATAATAGCTAAGGTGTAGTAAAATGAAAAAATAAAGGATTCTATTTGAAAGCAGCACAAACATTAAACTCATGAGTTATCTTGATTAATTTTCTTCATCGTACCCAGTTCACAGCTGCAAGAGATCACATTATTTTTAAATATATAAATAAACCCAAGCCTAAATCTAGACTTATCTAGATTATGGCACACTAGGGAGAAAACAGAGGAGGTCATGAAATCGGAGACTGCTGTTTCTTCTCATAATGCAATTACACTTTTGGCTAATGAAATTACTGCAGTCTCAGAGTAAGGGCTTGCAAGTCAGAGCTCTCGCATGCTTGTGAGAGATGGGGCAAAGAAATACTGTTTACCATTTATATCTGAGGGATGCACACTAATCCTCAGGATCCAAGCACAACTTATTTTGTTTCTGAACTCCGAGCAAGACAGAATTTGTGATCAAAGCCCTTTCGTAATTACTACAATAAAAAGAAAATTAGCTGAAAAGGGAGGAAAGTCTGGTAGAGAGAGAAAGAGCATACAGTTCTGCACTGCCGGTACCCTCTAAACAGCTGAAAATAAGCACAGCTTAGGTCAGTGAAGAGAAGCAGCTACAGAGCACAGCAATAGGAAAGGATGGCTGAGCACTCAAGGCCTCCATCAGTACCATTTAGGTATTCACAGCCCTACTCCAATCTGCATAGGGGCTCTTACTCCCAATCAGGGGAGTAGTTCGGGCAGAGATCTCGAAGCTTGTAAGGGACACACAGTTTAGAGTCTCAGTGAAAAAAAGTGGAGGAAGCAGTATATTCTGGTCAGAATTACAAACTTCTGTTCTTGATTCCTTCTTGAGATACTGTGCTAACATCCTACTTATGGCTCCCCTCAGCAGTGGCTAATGCTTTCCACTACGCCAAGTGCGCCAGTGAGTTGGTTTTCCTTTTAGGCAAATTAAGAGTGGCAAGGTGAAGATTTTGACCTACGACTGCTGGCCATTCCAGTGCACCTGTAGAATACAAAGTATGATTTACCCAGGGGGAATGAATGGAAAACTAAGATTTCTTACTTGGATAAACCTGTCATCTTCTCATTTTCTATTAACAGTTAGGGGAAGAGAAAATATATTATCTAGTTGCTCTTAGTTGCCACTGGAATAACAGCTTCTAGATCCTGTTAGCCAACAGCACACAACTGGCAAATTCCAAAGGAGAGAAAGAAACTCCGCTGACTGCATCTGAACTAGGCAGTATTAATGTGTATGGGATAACAATGATTTCTGTCTTTGGCTAAATATCTGGGGGGGAACTATTCTAAGAAGACAAAGATTCAGGTGTTATTGTTTTAAATAATTAGAATTAAAGACATTAAAGCGATCAACCTGATTAATAGTCAGCAAAATACTCTGTCACTTGGTAGCCTCATTTCCTGCTTCAAACCTAGCTTTAGGAGACCAGTTGATACCTGAGCTCACACGTGTAGTCTGGAACACGCCTGACTCTCGGCTTCAAAGCAGTGAAGTCACATGATGATTAACCTAATAGCATTGTGTCTGAATAAAACTTACATCCCACTAGAATGTATTACACGTGGAAGGAAATGAAAAACAGACCTTTTCCTCTTTTTGCCCATGTTCTCCTCCAAAGCTTTCAGTGTGAATGTTAAACCCACTGAGCTTACAGAGATGAGACCAATGTGCAAGCAAGGAGGCCATTATCGCCCATCACATTAAATGAACCCATTTCATTTTCAAATCTAGTTGCAGAATTAGTTCTTGCCTATTAAACAATTCTCAAGAAATTAATGGCAGAAGGTTTTGCTTTGACTGTCATAAAGATCACCAAAACCACTTGTGTTTAAGATGCTAATTACAGGGGCTCAATGCCAAAAAAATAATTCTGGGAAATTAAATCCCATGATTAATTCATAACGTCCATTTTAGCATTAATCCTAGCATTAAGATACAGACTAGTCCCCATACATACACACATGTCTCTCACTTTGGGGAATAAAGTAATAGTAATTCCTAGTGGTTTTTTTTTTTATAACTCTTCATATTTTATGTGCGTTATTTAATTAATATAACTAGATGGTTAATCCATTAGTTTGTATTTCTTGTTTGAGATCTCTGTTAAGGCCTGCAGATTTTAAAAACTCAAAACAAGTAAATTCTCATGCATCATTTCAGTAGAAGCGTTCATGAAACCACAAGGACTAATGGATTTACTGTTGTGCACCATACTCCTGTCTTCTGTTTTGGGGACAACATAGATTCTCACTGGTTTATAATTTAAGCTTTAAAAGTAATACCTGGTTATAAATACCCAAAGGACTGCACCAACAGTATATAAAGACAGTAACATCTCATACCTGGAAATTTCCTATAGGGCTTCAAAAGAAAATAATTACTGGATTACAGAGATCTTAAATCACTACCCCAACATCATCACTCTACTGCTAGCATTCTCTGCGATATCCTTGCCAATACGAGCATAAAGGCTTATATTCCTGTTGGGGGAAATGGGAAGAAACAGTGAATCTCAGATGGCTAAGACATCTTTTTCTTGTGTCTTCACTCACCTTGATATAATGCAATTCATCACAGGCACATGTGTTTCTTCCTAAGCAGATCGATCAAAACAATTTTTATGAGCCAATGATGTGGAGCACCACCCCAAATTTAGCTTTTCCATTCAGGAAAAAGTGACCCAGGAAAATATAGTAAAATGAAATAAAACATTAAATGAAGACTTTTCTGTCTGAGCCAGCAAAACAGACAGGTAAGCCAATAGATTTGTCAATTGCATTATTTACCAAAAAGATAACCGCTCATACCACTAAGGGTTTCCTTCAGTTCATAATGCGTAACTCTAGAGTAGCTAATAAGCATTTAAAATGCTTATTAGTTCAAAATATTTGTTGATAGTATAATGACTGATGTTTTCAACTAGCAGCTGAAAAAGCCTTTAAACAACTTCTTTATTTAACAATTATCAGTTTTCACTGTCTTCTGTACATGGTTTTCATTGACTCTCTTTAAAATTTATTTAAAGTCAATGGATCAATCACCTTTGTGAAAATATATTCTGAACACCAGTTTGAACAAGATACACTTTTACCATGTTTTTGACAACCTATTGCTAACAATAATAATTGACATTATTATTATTCATTTTCTGCTGATATTGTTACTGATTGCTCACTGTAGACAGCACCTTCTCTTTTTTTTCCATTTAGTATCTCAAGTCCTATCTAAAGCTGTTCTTTTACAGCCTCTACATACCTCTTTTTCAAAGTAGCAGGGGCATCTCATCTGCTCAATTACTTATTAGTGTTGCTAAAGAATATCATTTCCTCTCGTGGCTGATAAAATATTAATCAAAAACAGGAACAGAGTGATTTCCCAGTGTGGATGTCTTCTAATGGTAATACATGGAGTCTAAGAGAGATCTGGAGGTCACGTAATAGCTCCTGAAGGCAGGGAGGGGCTCAAAGATAGTAATGACATTGTATACTGAGTAATGAGATTGTATTCAAAGAGCACCGGATAGCTTAATTATTGCTGTTCTGTAGAAAAAAATCACAAGTGTGATTACAAGGATGCACGCAAAGATTTATTGGGGATAACACCACATAACTGAAAAAAAATCTTTTGTAAACATTTTTTATCCTAGCTATTGCTCAGCATCCAACATAGAGACATACAGAGGTGAACTTTCCAAATTATTACTGTTTCATGTCCGTATATCAG
This sequence comes from Charadrius vociferus, assembly GCF_000708025.1. Lineage (NCBI taxonomy): Eukaryota > Metazoa > Chordata > Aves > Charadriiformes > Charadriidae > Charadrius > Charadrius vociferus. The sequence goes on from NW_009649588.1 coordinate 2,240,141, forward strand.
TTAATCAGAGTAATAAAAGAGTAAATAATTATCTGTTCATTCTTCCAGTTATTAAACATCCATCCATCCCGTATTTAGGTATTTTTGTTCCTATTTTTTCATAGGATTTGAAAGAGGAGGGTGGAATTAGAATGAAGGACAGAGAGGCAATTGAAAGATACATGGGAAAGCTATGACAGCTTGAAAAAGAACTTAAATAACCTTAAATATAAAATTATATCACTGTGTTTCCTTCTAAAGTTTTGATGCAAATACTCTTAACTGACTTGGAAAAAGCAGCTATCCTAAATAACTTCAAAACAAATAAATACTGCAAAACCATGGTCTTTGGTGATAGTGGGAGCGTATCAAATCAGATCAACCAGTAAACTAATTTTAACCCAATAAAGCCACCAATAATACGAACCACCTTCTAGAAGCCATGCCCTCAAACAAATACTGTTCAGCTGTGTCTGATGGCAGGAAAACCTACTCAGCACTCCAAATGGCAAATTCCACCAATCTACAGGTACTAATCAAGTCTGGTTCTAGCTTCCCTAGGAGAACTGCCAGACCACCTCCCATATCACAGTTTTGAAGAAGAAAGGAGGACAATGACATATACAAAAATAAGAGTACGTTTACCTCTAACAAATATATGTCATATTAGTATCAGCCTTTTGTCTCACAATACAGTGAATTTTACAAGTGCTGTAATACCGGACAAGATGAAATATGGCTTGCATCCAAGCTCAAGAACAAATGTCATGTCTTGGCACTTGTGTTTTCATAGAATCATAGAATCCTTTGTAATTCTTTGAATACAAGGAGGCATAAAACCGTCCTGTCAGCAGTCAAAAAAAGAATAAAGAAAATAAAACTGTTTTTTATCACAGAATATGCACTGGTTCACCTGATAAAAACTTTGTGCCTTGAAAAAAAGAGTGTCGCTATCTAAATGGTGAATATAGTGGACAAACATTTAGAACAAGCAGGTAGGAAAGATGGTTAAAAAAAAAGATCAGTTAAAACTTCATATTTAATAGTAATATTAAGCACACAGCACTTTTCAGCTATGAATCTAAAAACATTCTATAAAGTATAGAAGTGCAATTAACTCGCTTTCCAGTCATACATAGGTAAAACTGAGAAACTAAGATACAAATTCATTTGTACAAAGTCCCTCAAGCAGGTCAAAGCCTGGGTCGGGAACGGAATGAAGGTCACTTGACATTACTCCAATTTAGAATCCATTTTTCTTCTATTTTGCATGGCACACAAGTTAATTCATGATTCAGAGAAAAGGCTAAGAACACACATGCAGGAAAAGTATATAGGCAGAAGTAACAGCAAAGTTATTTCAAAATATGCAAAAGTCCCCTTTCACTCATATTTATTCTATTATAGGTAGGAAACTATTTTTGTATCAGAATTATTTACTGTTCATTTAAATTAATTTTCCTCCAAGAAAATGTAAAGAATAATTTTCTTCATTAAAAATTCAGCATTGTCTCTGCATGATTTTTGCACTGCCAATTTGGGATCCAGTTCTGGTACAGGCATGACATCTCCGCTAAGGTTTCTCAGAATCTGCACCTAACATCAGCAAGACTTGAGTCTGCTCAGCATCCTGAAGCAATAGTCCTTAATGAGAGGAGCAGTGTGGGTGGTGAGCTGGTTTTGATAAGTAGTAATAGGATGAGCAAAAAGTAATATACCAACGGTTGATATATTACTTGACATGTCAATTGTTGGAGAGTTGCTGTATTGAATTTCTACCTACAGCAAACACAATACACAAGATTCTAATATACTGCGGTGTTTGCTACATATTTTCCAAGTGATTGTATTGACTTTGTAAACAAAGATTATATGAAAAAATAAAGACTCCTGTACCATATAATATTTACCAAGCGAACAAATCTATCATAGCTGGAAATAAAAACACAATTTCAACAGTGTCAGGAAAGGAGGAAATAAATTGACCATTTGAAATGAGATCAGGTACTTCAGTTTGGATCTCAGGCACCTAAGAGAGTCTCCTGCTAGTGCAATAGTTGATTATTATTTTAGTTTTAAATATTGCCAGGAGGAGAAGGAGAAGAGGAAGAATGGAGTGTCAAATGCCTAGAGCCAACAGTTCAGGTATTTCAAAAATGAAAATGAAGTAAAATGCTAAACTTAAACTATCCATCTCTAATTTTCCTCATAACGATGCCAGTTCATTTCCCATAGGACTAATACCAAAAGACCTCCAGCTAAGTCCAAAATCACCTTTTTTGACTTTTGCAAAATGTTGCATCATTAAGATAGAGAAATATTGAGATGAGATCAATGTTTAAGTTATATTAAACAACATTTTATACCACTTAGGTATTTGTCCACATACTAGGACAAAAATGAGATAAACAGAAGGGACAGAAGAACCAAGAATTAGTGAAGTGCTGTGGCAATCCAAATGGAGATGACCCAGCCAGGAAGTCAAGATAAGCCTTCACTTATTTCTACCACAGGTGGAAGATCAACAGCCTTCAGGCGCCACTCTTTTTCTACTATATTTCTCCCTCTCACTTATTTCCCACCAGTTCTCCTGCTCTCATTTTCCCTTTCTTATCACTTCATCTGGGAGTGCCATTATCAGGGAGTTAAGGAAAAACAAAACCAAAACTTAAGGTCACATCCGCATTACTGTCACTGCTGTCTTTGCATCTGTATAGGTGTACCAGAGACCAAAGTAGCTTAGGCTCCACTTAGCCTGCCGTGCCCACCCACCTGGCTTATCCCAATCCTTCTGGAGGATAACCTTCTCTAAGCATCCCGCTTTTGTGGCTGCAATTTGGGCAGCACCTGAACTTAAATGCATGCTTACATATTGGCTGCTCTGGTTTTGAAGAATAAAAATACAAGCAAAGGCTTTAAGTTAATACTGGGGCCTTAACAACACGCAAAATTGTTGTATTTATAAAAGAATCAGAAATATTTCTGGAATAATATTAATGAAACAAAGCTGCATTCCTGAAACACAGAACACATTTCAAATAAATAACCTTTTTCTTCATTTTGTGGACTTAGACCAGTTCTCAGGTTTTGTAAAATAGTTTAAAATAACCGGTTCTCCTCATGAGATTGTTTCAAATACCTACTAGAGCAGAAGATTACTGCTAAGAACAGGTCTGTGAAAATGAAGGTCTATACCGGACTTACTATAAGATTCTAACTTGACAGCAAAAAACATATTATATATCTGCTCCAAGTAGTTTCTCTATAAATGAACCTATTCAAGAAAAAGAAAAAAGTTCTTTCTTTTAAATAAAGATTCCTTTACATGGGATTTCCCTCCTCCAACATCATCACAGACACAAATTTTACCTATTACCTTATGAGACTCCTTTTCTTTGTCCAGCTCAGCTGAATCTCAGGAGTATCTATAGCATTCAGAAGTTTTAAAGCTGTATGTTTAGGTTTGAAGCTAATATTGTAAGTCTGCTCTTTAGAGTACCAAAATATTTGTAAGCAACCTATTTTCTTAGGTAAAACAGTGTGATGCCACCCTAAACATTCCACACACAATAAAACATACACAAAAAAGGAACACAGCTGTAGGCAAACTGTCATAAGCAGAGCACTGTATTTAATATTCAGATCAAGGCATCTCTGTCTCATCCCAGCAAACCCTTTTGACAAAAGCCATCCAATGTCTGCCAGCAGTATTGAGTCCAGCTGAGGACAAATTTCAAGATGAACCTGAAATCAATTTGCCATCAAATTTTCATGCTTCTCCCAGACTATCTGTGGCATTTTAATTACAAGCACCCTAGGCGGGGGGTACTACAGATATTGACACTTAGCTCCTACAATAAACTTTATTGGCAACCTCTGTCTGAATGTAGTACTCAACTAGAATAACAAGAAATATATGAGGATATCTAAGCAATAAGGTGGCAGAATCACTTTGAAGTGGTTTTGTTCCAAACGGTGGACATGTCTACTAAAGAAACTTTTCTGGATTAAAATAAACATCTGTTTGATGGAAAATTCACTTTTGTAATGAGCTTGTATGAGATCCCAAGTCCTTCAAGAAGACAAGCAACATTTAGTTTCTTTCCCTTCTGTTTAATTTGGTGGTGTTCTTATCTAACATTTATAAATTTCCAAAGTAGTCCCTGGTAGCAATTGGGCTCAAATTAGATCAGGAACAGAATCAGGAAATGTCTATACATCTATTTTAATTTCTACTCCTCAAGATTCCCCTGCACAATTTATAAGGGCTACATATCTCAGCAATTAAGGACCTAAACTGAAGATGACCCAGTGATTTGCAAGTTCGGCAATATACAATTTGGAGCCATTTTAGTAAAGATATTCAGAAGCAGTATGCATACATGCAGTGTCTTATTGAGCACAGTGAGGGCAAGGTTGCTTGCAAGCCAATTTTCCTCACTACGAAGCATTTAAGAGAACAAAAGATTTATAAAAGAGACATTTAGAGAGGTTACCATGCCAATAGGAGGCTGGTTTGCTATCTGGTTAGGGGAGATGTAGAAAGAAGGAAAAGTAGACAAGGTCACTCCAGACTGATTACAAATTTGAAACTTATAAAAGCAGCCTGTAGCTGCAACAAGAGAGTAAATACAAAAAAATATGCAGAAGAAGAAAAGAAAACATTATCCCACAATGCTACACCTTAATACAAGAACAGAGGAAGTGGGTAGCAAATGTAAAAGACTGTGACAGCTGAAAAAGATTCACTAATTAAAAACTGTAGGATGCTTTATTCAGGTGTGGTTTGATACTTCTTAAGCTGCTAGAGAGGCGATGTCAGCAGCAAACAAGCTGATGTATAGTGGATATCAAGGGGTCTGGATGACTGGTTATGCTGGAACCCCAATAGAAAATGCACAGTGCTGAAAAAAGGCTTGTAATATGAGGAAATTTTGCAAATTAAAGAACATGACACACTATTCTCCCAGACTCCATTTATTCAACTTAAGCAGCATTCTCTATTTGCATCCATTGTTTATATATGAAATTCAGGGTCTAACTGAAACCAATTAACTTGAAATGCAGAGTGACACCTATATCTCTGCATAAAAGCTGGTGGTGTTCCACCTGCCAATAAAAAAATAAGAATTAGGTTTCATTGCAGATGTTTCTTGCAACATTAAAACTCCGTTATGTTCTTTGCTGTGAGCATAAAACAAGATACTGAAAAATACACAAAAAAAAAATCTACATAAATATTGATCAAAACATTTACTTTTACAAATTGTTGTGAAAAAGGCAGTCTCTCACATTAGTCATTTTTCAGAGTTCTCAAATGGTTTTAAAACATCCTGCGTAATGAAACAAGTACTGCTGTTAAAGCTAAGCGTGTATCGCTTTGCATCTCTAGCACAGTCTCCAACGGGAGAGAAGTAGTTTGCGGTGAGAGCAGCAAAGGCGGCAGTGGGGGTACACCCCCCCGGTAGGCAAATCTCCTGCCCCCCGCGCCGCCGCCCAGTACCACTGCCTGCGTCAATGAGAAGTTTGTGGAGTCTGAGTAGAGATATTTGAGAATCTCATACAAAAGGTGTCGCATGAAGTACTTTTTTTTTTTTTTTTTCATACCAGGTTTAGTTTGGTTTGGTTTGGTTTTTTATTGTGGAAGATGTAGAGTCCGTTACATCCCTGTAAGTAGTGAAGTCAATACAAGGTTTTCCTTAAAAACCTGAGCGAACGCAATTGCCTCAAAGCTTAAACTATTTTCAGCAGTGTTCCCTGTATGTAACTCACGGCGCGGCCCCGTTTCCAGTCCTCATTAAAGGCAAGGTTCCCATCAGCGCCCCTCCCAGCGACGCCCACCCGGCAGGGCGCGGGCTC
>NW_009649588.1:2246175-2290260 GCF_000708025.1 Charadrius vociferus
GGGGGGGGCACTGCCTAGTTCTATACGCATTCTCATCAAACCGATTTAGCTTTTATTACTGAACTGACAAAAGCATGTCGGGTGGAGGTCGTTTTTTATTCCACTCCTGGCAGTTGATACGAAGACTGAAATATTAACTTCATTCCTGTAACCTGATAATAAACTTAGGAACAAAAGTCAACGTTGGCTGCCGACTCCCTACAGAGAAGTTATATACAGAAACATAATCAATACGTTAATTACTTTATTTTAAATACACGGTGCCATGAATCCAATTGTTTTGGGTGAATTCTGAAAATCAGATATGTGAAAGAAAAGCTGTATGAAGTTAACCTTTATTAAGTATTTTTCTGCTAACAACATACTGCCATAATGGCTTAAAACTAGACTGTGAATCTGACCGTCCCCCAGGTATTTGTTGCGGGTCTCCTGCCCTTTCTGTAACGAAGCATTAGTCTGACCCACAAAGAATAAACAACGATTCTCAGGATGATTTTAAACGCTCTTGGACATACACCCCTTCAATAACCGAACTAATAGATTTCAAATGCAAACGTGGTTTGGTGAACATACTCTTTCAATTAGTTTTATTTTAGTATAAATATGCCAGCAATATGGAATCTAATGTCACATCGGGAATTTCCTGAAATGGGGCACTGCTGCTATTAAAGTTATCTGATTCAAGCTTTTAGACAGAGTTCCCCACGCAGAGCGATGTATTCCCATTTGGAAGTGACTGCAGTTATCTGTAGCCAAGAACAATACGTTGTTTAAGCCACTCCCTGAGGCATAAAAAGCTCAAACACCTTAAAAAATTGGTGCGTGATAGCTAATTCACCCATACATCATTTTACACACCCATACATATAACATAAGGAAACCAAGTTAATATTTGTGCTGCGCTTTGAAGATGTAAGGTGTGAATGCTTTTATTACTAATAAACTGTATTTTTCATAGATCAGCACTGAAACTTTAATGAACCTCTGGCTATTGAAATACATGTTACAAATCATTTAGTGAAACTGGTTTTAACTTCAGACTCCTACACAAGGAAAGGATTTTCGGGTGCCACATTGAAAAAACTGTCGTGTTTGAGACAGTTTATTTCAGGTACTTCGGGCATACATTAAGCTGCCATATAACGGGAATATCCGTACATGTATTCCATCGAATAAAGAGTGCATCGCTAATACGTAGTTTTGTGCACTGGGAAAATCTGGTGACTGGAGGAAAGTCATTAGCAAGCTGTGGGTCAGCTCCTCCTGCCAAGCGACCCAGTAGAAACTCCAGCATTGTAGGCCCAAAATAAACTAAATGCGACAGAGCTGGAATAAATAGCTCCTCGGGATAAAGACGGGAAATTGCAGAAGCATGGCAAATTCTATGAAATATTGTAAGAAGGAAAAAATGCTGGGTTTATGTCTCTCTGAAAAAAATAAGGGAACACCAACAAGAAACGTACTGACAACATTTCTGCTCTTCCTTGCTTTCCTTCCACATGACGTTCAGTTTAATAAACTGCTCTGACATAAAGCACATGAGCTACATAATTTGATAGAGTTAATAATGGAACAGCTTCAAATACCACGTTCCCTCAAGTTTTTGAGATTTTTACTCATCCAATATCTTGTACGATGTACTCACACGAGTTTTGTACATTCAGTAAAGACTAAAATGAATTTTGCATGCAAGGCTATGCATTTTCATTGTCATCAAGAAAAGTTAATTACTGAATAAATTGCAAGTTCAGAAATATAATGCATTAGGACAGAACCTATCCTTTTTGCCTGAAGAACCTATTAAACTTCATCTCTTCGTTAGCAGACTAAAAATCTTAATTAGCATTTTATTTTGGACAAATCCTTGCCAAGCCTGCACAGTCTGTTGCAAATATAAAAGGACAGAGACTCAGCAGATGAGGGTTTACGTGTGAACACAGCATCATTTTTGAGTATTCCATAAAATCTGACAATATAATCTCCGACTTAAGAAACCAGCAACTGTGAGCAGTTTTTCTGCTTGTCTGTATTCCACTCAGCCCTGAATTCCTTTTCATTTATCAGCCAATGAGCTGTTAAAATGTTATATATAGTTAAAATCTTATAACTATGTGGTTAACTGTGCAACCTGAGTTCCTACCAAAATAAAAAAAAAAAGGGACATTTTTGGTGTTTGCTTTGCTATATGCACAAACTGAAGCAATGCAGCAGAAGAAAAAGGGGTCCCGATGAGAGTAATCTATAAAGATCGGAGCATTTTAGAAAAAACAGAGGGACAGAATCAGCCTGGCCAAAACAGCTGTTTGCCAAAGAGAAAAGGGTGGAAAATGAAAATATTTTATTAACGCCATTTCTCTCCTGGTTTTTCCCACTTAAGTCAGGCAAAGGAACAGGCAGTTCCTCCCTCCTACTCCTCCAGGGACACACAGCATCTGAAAGAAGAGTATAGGATCCTTTTACCAGCTCCCCACCAAACAAGGGGCAGAAAGCATAGCATGTAGAAATAACGTCGAGCACAAGTGTTTCTTCGAGAAGTCCACTGAACTACTGCAGAAACTCAGGAGAAAAAGTATTTCAAATGGAAGTACAGAAAAAGTTTAGAAAGAAAATTAAAAACCAGCATAACGTTCAAAGACAAAACGAATAACTAAGTACTCGTGCCAGCCAGTGCGTCTACAAAGCATGTACAAAGCCACTCATCAGCAAAGGAAGAGCAGCTCGCTCATCTCGGACTGATTGTACGCCGTGTAACAAGTGTCCGGATGTTGGACAAGGCAACAGTCTGACAGGAAGATTTCTCTCTGACCAAGAAATGGGAATGGATTTGGTGTGGGAGAAGGCGAGGAAGTGTGAGGCTCAATTATTATTTTTTTTTAATTCAAGGCAGGATTTGAAAAGGATCCAGATTTGAAAAAAAATGGTACTTTCAAACAATTTTCCACTTCTTCATAAAAATAATTTAAAAACCATTCAATTAAAATGTTGGATCTCTTTAAAATGGGTCTTTCACTGAAAAAGCCTTCTTTTTTTCCTTTGCTTTTGTATTTTACATTTTTGAATGGGTTTCAAGGTAGAACAGGTAAAACTAATAAAAAACCACTGTGGGAGGGCAATTGCAGTGTTCTCAGAGTCAAGAGATCACCATGACTTTTTTAACCCTAAATCATTTTGGAATCTAAGACAAGCGCATAAAGGGACAGCAGCGTGAAACAAGAGACAGGTTACACAAAACGTTGCAAAAACCAAGCAAGGAGTCTTTAGTAGGCTGAAAAGCAACGGGAAGGTCACAGAATGAATGCAGCCAGAGAGTGCAATTGCAGATATTTCTCAAAACGTTTTGAAGGTGTAAAAGGAGTGGAGGCTAATTTCAGCGCAGGTAAGGTTGACAGTAGTTTAAGACTTCTTGAGAAGTAGCTGATTTCTGACCTTGGTAAGAAAGAGAAGTTTAGTGAACTAACTTTTTTTTTTTTTTTTAAATTAGAGTGTTCAGCTGCATAGTTAAGAAAGGTGGGGGGTAAGGGGGACAGTTGATTTTAATGCATTCTTATCCCCAGGGTCCCTCTGTATGGGGAAATGAAAGCTGTAATGACCCACTGCATAAATTAAATCTCTCAAAGACAAAATGCAAGAGCAGATTGATGCATAAAGACAAAACTGGGCATAAAATAGCAGGATAACTGCAAGGCCATAACCACTTCTTGATATGAGATTACAGACTTGCGGAGCTTAACATCTTGTTTTGAGGCTATTGCTCAAGGAAAGACTTTTAAACCTGTATATTAAAACTAATGAGCTAAATAGGCCATGCATTAAAAAACTAAAATCTGGTGTCATTCCTGGAAGAGCGAAGACAAGCACGATCATTTTTTGCTCCCCTGAATGTTGAATTACAGTGATTAGATTCCTCTACAAGCTGCATTAATTTGTTATTTGCATGGAGACAGTGTAACAGGAAAACATTTTCCACATTAGTGCAACAGACAGCTTTTATGCCTAAGCTCTATAAAGAATAAATTTGCAATTTTCCAGAAAGAAATAAGGTAATGAATAACTGGAATTCCAGTGTGGGAATACTACTTCTCTGTACAGTAGCCATTTCCATTAAATATACAAGATTTGAGACTACACCATTTTCATTGCTGTATCCTAAGAGGCACTGGTTTGCTTGAGCCATGCGGTCAGGTATTTTCAAATCATGTAAGAAAAAGTTAAATTTTAATAATCAGTAAAGACAGTGAAGTCCCAAAAGAAGGCTTAGTAAAAACAGGCTGACATACAGAAATATGTTAAAATAGGCATAAATGACTCATGATTCATATTCCATATTCTTAAACATGTTCAGACCCAAACTGTGGATGTAATATTTTCTTGTTGTAATCCAGCAGTGCTTTTGGCATTTTTATTTAGCAAGAGCATTAATAAGGACTTTTTTTTCCTGCTGCAAAAATCTCACAATATTTCATACAATGAAGGAAGGGATAGAGGTAGCTAAAAGCCAAGATTAAGATAATGGCTCAAAGTCTAATATAGTATTTTATTGACTTCAGTGGTGGCCGAATTTTGCAGACTTTTTTCCATCTTGTAAGCAAATAAATAAGCAGGCAACTGTTGTTTCCTGCTACCAGGAAAACTGCTGAAGTGTTTACACTAAGTTATTTAGAGTTATCTGCTGCTACATTAGGTGATTAAATCCAAAACATATAATCCGTTTTTTTCTTTAGATTTTCTTAGATGGCAGACATCACTTTGTTTATTTCAATTTGCTTTGTAGAAACTTCTGATTTTTTCAATTAATTTTTAAGAATTTTAACATAAAACAGTGCTTAAAAAGCTAATGGTGTAGCATTCGGGTTCAATACTGAGATACAAAGAGCTTTCCAAAAAGGCAAATGTCCTACATCTTTAACCTATTGTAGCTGGAGACAACCAGGCCACCCCTGATGCAGGACTTTCTCTCTTTTTCAATTAACATCAGTGGGCTACAGTTAGTATTTTTATTGTCCTAGTTCAGATGCTTATTCTGAACGTGGAACTGTATACTAAATGCAAAATGGTAATAAAAAAGAAAAAAATAACTTGAAAAGATTACTGAACATCAAGACAAAGCAAAATAGAAATAGCTTCTAGAAAACTAATATTTGTTTCCCTATAGTGTTAATTATGCCCTAGATTTTAAGGAGATTTTAAATTGCCTCTTTCAACAGATGTTCTCTTAAAAGAATGGCTTATTTGGGAAATGACAGGTCTTTGTCAAAGCTTACCCAGTGGAATACAAAAATTAGTACCAACTAACTATAGCCCCAAGTATTACAAACTCTTTATTCTCAACAACAATATGCCACCCCTGTTAGCAGCTAGCTTACTAATTTTATATAAGCTATCTTGAGCCGCTATAAAGAAACAGAGAGTTCAACTCCACTAGTTAAGTTGATTCGCTTCCCCCTTCAGAGCTGTCCGTAGTGAAATCAGTCATACACAGGACAAAAAAAAACCCCCAACACACAAAAGTCATTCAACCCCCCAAAACATACACTGAAAGCTGCCCCCAGGCTGCCTCTTGCCTTCCTTCATCTTCCAAACAAGAAGATAATTTACAAAAACTGATCAAAGATCAATACACTTCTGAGAGCTATGGATATGTATTTCATAAAAAAAAAAGCCTCAAAAGAAAAAAAAGAATTAAAACACTCTATGATTTTTCTTAATGCAATGCTGTATTTTGGAAGCATTAAGCAATAATAGAAAACATCCCTTAAAGCAGATTTCAGACAAGTAGATGTGAATATTCCCAATAAAATCCTGATTCCTAAAGTTAGACCCAGGAACGAGAAATTTACTATTCTGGCATAAATCAAATTTAATCAAAACTACGAGAATCATAGATATTAATTTTCACAATTCATTTCTCACATTGTGAATTAAATCCAGAATTATTCTGGCAGATAAATTTGAACAATCTTTTCTAGTTTCCACATCAAGTAACCTACCTAGAATTAATCCAAGTTGCTATTTCTATGGAGTGCAACTTTCTGCGCTTTTTGTTGGTCACCAGTTTCCTGTTAAAACAGGTAACTATGTACACTAAGAAAACTATAACAACACAGGAGGATAAAAGAGCTTCTCCAGAAAAAGCCTATGAATTCTCTGTATCATAATCCAAAATGTACACAGTAGAATGGGAAACCAAATGGGTCTTGTATTAAAATGCACACTTTTTGGCAAAATTATTTTGGCAATAATTGAGATCTTAATTGAACTGCAGTTTCAAAAGATACATATATGGTGTCCTCCTGGGTCAGTAGCAGAACTTTTTTGACCTTAAAAGAGCCAGGATTTCAGCCCATACTTACACCAATATGCTTCTGGGTGATTCTACTGAACTAAATCAGTGGGATTTCTCTGCTGCTTTTTAATACCACCAGTCACTTCCTACCTATTTGGCACTCATCCTTGGCATATAATAGGTTTGGTACTGCCTTTTCATTTTCGAATTCATGGTTGCTTGGTGGTCTTAATTTTCTCAGAGTATTCAAAGATGACAGATTAATAGGTGGTTCTTTGCAACTATGTGGGCAGATCTTTAATGGAGCTCATTAGTTTATATTAGTGAATAGCGTACAGAGATGTGGAAGCTATTCCTAGAGGACAACACTTCTACTGCTAAATAAAAAAAAAATTAACAAAAATTAAAATCCTCACTTCTATTAAATAAACACCAATTATGTCAATTTATGTGAAGAAGAAACAAGGTAAATTATTTATTCCGTATAAATATTTAACAAAATTCCAAAACGTATTTTGGTGCTACAGTGGAGGTTTTTGCTGCAAAATTCAGCTGTCCGTAGTACCAGCACACGGCAATCTTTTGAGATTTACCAAGCGTACCTTGTACATCTGTTTATTGTCTAGGACACTTAGTGGTATAACAGGCTGGTGCTCAACCCAGCAGCGAATTCTGTGGGATCTCCTATCATAATAAGCCTTGAGCTAGGAATGGATTATGAAAAAAATAATAATCACAACATTAAATGCAAGTCAAGCTTGGCACTCAACCAAAAAACCCCTGGACATTTATATTAACACGGCACACATAAAAGGATTTCATTTTACACAAAACATTTTTTATTTAACTTTATTGGACTTTTTTCCAGCACCTGCTTAGGTTTCCAGGTAACCATGAAGTTTAATAAACCTGTACAATGATAATTAAACACTGTAAATAATTTATCTGCTTAATCTTCCTAACTGGCCTTTTATTCCTTTGTAGAAAAGTGATCCTTGCTGACATTCTGAATAAGGTTGGCAAAATAAGTGCAGTGAGGAGTGGTAGCATAAAGTGGATTTGCTCTCAATAATGTATGAAGCCACACGCTGGGTAGAGGAATCCTCACAAAAGCGGTACCACAGCAATCTGTTCCTTTCATCTGCAGCCAGCATTTAAAGTGAAGGTGCTGCTCCGAATCAAAAGCACAATCATTCATTTGTGAGCAGATGTCCTTCACACGGCAGGCAGCACTTTTTCAAGACAGAGCTGAACAAATGCACTGCTGTGAGACAAGTTCCCCTACCCATTAAAGAAAGAACACAGTATATATTAATTTAGCAGGTTGTTGAATGTTTTAAAGTAGAATTTATGAAGCAGAAAAAGCATGTGGTGAAACAAAATGGCTTTCAAACTAAAATATGAAAAAGCTCCCCTAGTTATTCGTTTGCAAATTGTAAGAGTCCAAGGCTCATGACAATAGTTTACACAGGAAATAAGCTGAAATGTGAGGTGTGCGATTTTCCACACTACACTCAGATTATTAACTAAAAGAGGTCATTAATTTGAGAATATGTGTGTGATGGTAAGACTGCAGGTATATGTATGGTGTTCGCATTTGTTCATAGAATTTAGGATTAAATCAAAGTGAAATTTGTTTAAAGCTATTGGGACTCTGCACTATTTAGCAGAGTAAACCTGAGAGCCACTAGAAGAGTGAGTTCTGACACTTTTGGTTAAATAGATTTTTTCTAGTTCCCTCTGCACACACAAACTTTTTTCAGAGAGTATTCCTTTTTCTAATAAAAACTTTTGGACAGGGTCCATGCATGCTGTGGTAAACAGAAAGGCTCACACTGACTCCTGTGTGAGCCAGACTAGCATCTTTGTTATGAAAATTACAGGGGTTGCTCTTTCAATTTTTGGAGCACGTTCCTATTATACACATTAAAATATATATTATAAAATAACTTACAAAACCTTTAATCCTTACTCATAATAACTCGAAGCTCCAAATTTAACCATCACCACCCCCCAGTTCCAGCAGTTGTATACGCTATTTAAATTGATAGCAACAATAAGTGTATTGATAGCAACACGAGCTTTCCAAAGCAAGCTGGTATCAAATGAAGCCAGTCAAACGCTTCCGCAGTGACTAAGAGAAAGAGGCAGCTACACCCCTTTATGTGTATTGTTTGATACACATCTGATTGGTTAGGTAGTTCCCCTGGTTCCTTTCTGTAGTCCTCTTCTAAGAAGGAGAAGCAAACTATGAGATCCACACCACAGGTTTAGCCTCAGCTTCCCCAGTCCGCCCAGTCCCCCAGTGGCAGCTGGGTTGTTAATACTCTCCCACCCATTACCCGTGCACGTGTTGCCGAACACCTCCCTGCACGCTGTGCTCGGCTCGCTCGGGACCTGCGCACACCCAAACACACATCCAACCTTCGGAGCTGCCCACCTTCGCCAACAAAAGCTGCATCTTTTCTTTCCTTCCCTTCTTTCCTCCCTCCCTCCCATAACATGGCTTATAAGCACATCAATATTTACAATTACTTTATCCACATTAAACAAACACAGTGAGTTTTGCTGCCCACACAGAAAAAGGTTGATTCCTTCTTGCAGAAACATGCTATTACTAGCAGTACAATCATTCTAAGGCGTACTGCAATTTAAACCCGAATCTCTGTTTATATATGCATGATTATTATACCAGGAGTCATTTGTGGATAGCGCACAGATAAAAATGCAGCTAATAACTCTTACTGTAATGATTAATCAATTTATGAATATATTATTTAAACTAATAGTTCAGGTAGGGTATCTTAAACAAGTTACAGAGTACATCGACCAATTCAAATACCAGCTACTAGATCAATAAGAAACTAGAAGTAACTCTGGGGAATAGGTACACTTGCATAAGAAACTGTGAATTTTTAAAATCTCTCTATTGGGAGAACAACCTCATCAAAAATAATTGCTTTAGGCCATTATGTTTGGATTTTGGCAAACTGTATGGCAAACTAGAAATTGAAATAAGAATTTTACACTGTGTAGCAAACTACTTTTATACTATTTTTAGATAGTAAATTTATATTTTTAAATTAGTCAAAGGAAAAACAGTATCTGATACTTCTGTTAGTTTTTCAACTCATTAGTATTTAAAATACAGCCTGGTTTATGTAACATGTGAAGACGCTGTCAAGACTATGCCTTAGACTCAATATCGATTAAATATATTCATTTATAAACATAAAATATTTTCCCTAAAAAAAAAAGAACTTTAAACCAAGTATTCTTAAGGCAAAATTAAAAAAAAAACACAAAACAACCAGCAAGCCAAGGCAAAAATTAAACAGCAAAGCAAAAGGAAAACCTTATTTTCTCATAACACATTTCAGAAATTGTTAATCCTAGTACAAAAGAAATTTGTGTAATACATGAGAATAAACAGACATTTATCTAAATGTCACCAAAAACTAAGTTCCTTATATGCATGTTCTAAGTATAAACATACATATGGAAAAGTCAAATTGGGCCAGTAAATGGCACACACAGTACCGTAGGTACCTGGTAAAACCTGGCAATTTAGCCTGTTGGCACCCACCACGAAAAGGTCTCTGTACGTGATTTAGTACTTTTTAAAATCTGAATGTGTAACTTTAATCTTTCAAAGCAGGATTTTTAATTAAAGGTACCAAGTGCAAATTCACTAAGTAAGCCACTGCCCTCCACTCACTCTGATGCTAAAGGTGTGCTTTATCTCCGTTTCAAGTGATACTGCATTTTAAAAATTAATTAGTAGCTTGCAAGAACAGCCACACATTATTGAGTAAGTAACAGCATTTAAGTGAAACAGATGAAATATTGGTAAGCAATGCAGACCACAGTATAAGTATGTGAAGGGGGTCATAGGCTAATCCCTATTGATTTTCCAAGTATGCGTACAGCACCGCTGGGAAAGGCCAGTTCTGTTGGCAATCAGCTAGCACAAATACATTATAAATCTTACTGTCCACCTTCACTGATCAGTGTCACTTACTTCCTCCAGTAAAGACCAGGAGGAAACTGCAACAAATGCACTGACAAACAACCAGGGAAGAATTTGAAAACCTTTCTCCTAAAGCACAATTTCACAACGCTTATGATGTACATAAGGTAAAAGAGAAACAGATTTCAAGGAGCAATATGGCACTTGTAATAACTGTTCAAAGAAATAATCCACAAGAAAAGTGCTGGCCCACATACAGGAGGAACACAAGAAATAACAAAGGTGTCATTCCCATTAATCTTACAAACCAACATGAAAATTTGGAGCAAATACTTTGCATTTGCCATGTGTTTTGCTGTTGATAGAGGAACTGAAACACATTAATTTCCCAAAGCTGAAGCCAATATTGCCCGAGCAGAGAAGGAGCGAGCAGACTGCTGTCCAGTACTACACACGATAACCACCTTTTAGTGCAAAATTCCCAACACCGCAGAAGAAATAAGCAGTTCTGCTGCAGTGCAATTGCTGCTGCCTGGATCGTTCCAGCTACCCTTACTCAGCTTAGAGCTCTTCGCCCACGAGTGATGTACCGGAGAGCACCCCAGCTTCACGCTCGTTTATTAACGAGGCTCCAGGTCAGCACAGCTTTTCTGAGGAACTTCCATATTGCTGCAAGAGGACCAATTCACTTCCTCCCCTAGGTCTGTCCACCTTCTCTTTTTCCTCCAGGCAGTAACACTAGAAAAATCAAGTTCATTCAGGAACACTGCATGTCATTTGAGAAAGACCATTAAAAAGGGGTTTCGAAAAGCGATGAGATCATGGCTTTCGGGGAAAATTTTGTGCCACAGGAGCCCATTTCTCCTTTGTTTGTTTTTCCTTTTAAGCAAGCACTGCCGCAGTCAGGATATTTTTTTAAGACCCAGTCAGCTGCCCCTGTGAAGAAGGATATTCCTGGGCATTTTCAGTCACGGGGGCAAGCCCAGGAATGCTGTGCCAAGGACGAGGAGCTCAATGTTTTAGCTATTCAGTCTCAAAGACTGAAAGCCATGAGTCTACTTCCACAAAGCACAAAACAAAACAACACAACCCATTCCCTCGATCCATAATCAATGTTCTCCATCTCCTTTCTTTGCTGTCCTACAATGAAATGTCTTGTCTAGGAATGGTAACAGTACTGCAAAACAGCCAGAGAAGCATCCAGGTCTACATTTGGATAACAATGCTTATATAAACTGGGTTTCTTCTCAGACACCTAGTAGGAACAATCTACCCCAGTAACAGCACTTTGTATTTATGGGGTTTTTCCTATTTTTTCATTATAAATATCTATGCAATATCACAAATTGCACAGATTCGGGAATTTTAGACTTTTAGGGTTTTTCTTTTTCTTTCTTTTATTGTTTTGGTTTTGGGTTTTTTTAAGAAATGTTGCTATATTCTCTGTAATGTTACATGCTGAATGAAAGTAAACTGATCCGTGGGTCCAGACTGGTCCCAGCAGTAGCAAAGAGCTCCAGTGGCCATAGGGTAACTCCTACATGGAGCACAAGAAAAGTTAAGGCTTAACCGACTGACTTAGCAGGTGAAACAAGGGCAGTGGTAGTCAAATGCACAAATGAGGTACTGAAAAAATAGTAAAATACAACTTATTTCATGTTATTATTATAATCTCGGCGGGTATATGAAATGAGGGTGATGGGCTGATTTTGAAATAAGTAGTGCTTACGTAAAAGCAATATAGGAGCTTTAAAGCAAATACATGATACATTTAAGCAGCTAATACAGTTCAACACAATGTAGTTAGGTTCAGATCAGTGAGAAAGTAGCATTTAACTGATTCTGTATTAACTAAGGAAAGTGCAAAAATGAAGCTGCACTAATTACCCTGTAGATGAGACGTTCTGAAACATATACTTTCATTGTGGAATGAGGTTGTGCTACAGTGGGCAATCCTAACCTAGCTGTAGGTATCACAGGCAATACAACAGGCAATTCACCAATTTCTGAAACGTAACAGATCTAGCAGTTCTCTTTGCTGAAAGTGGAAAAAGCCACTAGCTTCCCCTACAAATCTGGAACACTCCTGAATATAACTTCTCCAGTACCGGCTTCTGCTGGAAACCAGTTTACATTCACTTTCGGTACAGTGTGTGTTTGTAGAAAGCAGCATATAAAATGAGCTCAAAATTTCCATTTAAAAATATCATTTAATGGAATTTTAAACTGTCCAAGAAGATAGATACACCGTTTTTGTTTTCTACATTAATGATCTATAAAAAGAATGGAATAGACCATAAATACAGTATTTTTTTGCAACAGCCTTTACTAAAAATGCTGCTACTTGTGTTTATCATTTATATCCTCATACGCAACCTCAAAATTGATTACACTTTAAACTATACATAACTTGCTGTGTTTTTCATTTTGAATCATATTGCAAACATTTTTATAACTCTGTTAATGTATTCCATACTCTGTATTATTATTGATTATGAATATTTCTTGAGGAGATTTTATTGCTTTTCAAATAAAAAACGTTAGTTATTTTTAAAACATAGAAAATAGTATTGCAACTTATATACTTTTCTTTCTTATGATAATTCTAATATAAAAATTGTTAGCATGAATATTTGCAGACTTGTTTTTCACATTTTAAACTCAAGAAATAAAATGGAAAAAGCTATTAATACAAGGTACTGCATAGGTTCCAGATCTTTTTTTTTTTTTCCTCAAATCTCTATTTAAGCTGTTGGGCTGAATCTATAATCATTTTAAACACTTAAAAAAATTAATATACCAAAGGAGTGTCCATATAAAACATCATGGTTTTATATCAGGTATACGTTATCTTTCCTAATTATTACTGCAGTTTGCAGACTGAAATACAATTTATATTTAGGATATGATTTTGCTATTAATTATCAAATTGAAAAAAAATAAAATCTTGCATTATAAATTCTCTCTTGGAAATTAATGTTATTCTTTTTTTCCATAATCCTATCACACAAGCAATAAGTGCATTGCAGCATGAACACTTTAATTTTTCCAGTTAGTTTTGAGCAAGCCCAGAGGTGAGGTTTAATAAGGATCAATGGCACTTTATCTGGGACAGGGCCACTTCACAGCATGCAAATTACACAGTAACACTTAAAAAAAGAAATAGATTTAATTAAAAAAAAAAGTAGAACCACAGGCTCTGGAAATTCAATTAAAGGATTTATGCAAAGGTTTGCTAGGTTTTTATATGCAGTTACTGCTTATATAATGAGCTTTTCATATTAAAAATCAATAGGTAATCTAGAGTAGAAGATCATCCCCTTAAATACATTTTTGAAATCAATTTGAAAAATAGTCCATCAACTGCTGTGACTACTCTTGCTGCTTCGATTAGACTAAGAGCAATATTTAGATTGTAAAACGTGCTATGGAATATCTATGCTTGGATTTTGCTTTCAAGTGTTCTTATACTTTTAAGTGCCCAAGCTAATCATACAGTAATTCAAGACTGTGTACAATGGATAAATAATTAATTTAATTACTAGCAAGGGCATAAAAGTCCTGAAATATGTGAAAACCCTAGGCATCTAATAGCACAATCTGACAATATTTTGAATATATGCAAACCCATACATTTATGAATGTCTTCGGTATCTTTCTTCTCAGCCTAGTAGCCACTTAGCACACCGAGATAAATATTTCTGTTTATAACTTATTAAAGTCACCAGCTAAAGAAGCAATTAGCCTAACACTCGTCTGAAGTGCAACTTTCACACATCATGAATTTAAAGATGGATCAGGTCCTGTGTCCTTCAGGTTTAATCTAATTTGCCAAGACGCTGTGGTGATATAAGATCATTATATTAAAGTCCAAATATCTTAGTTAATATTCAGCACTTATCACAAATTCACATCTCATGCAAGCAAGTAGACCTTCGGAATGAATGGACGCGGACCCATTGCATCAGCACTTAATTTGCATCTGTCTAACCAATTGCACAGAGTTTGTAAATATTCTGAGGTGAACACTATAAAGCAGTCACTGAACTGTCCTTTTTGCTCAACAAAAAAAACCCAAAGTGGTGAGAGCTGTCAGATACGAAGAATCCAAGGGATTCACTCACAGCACAGGCTGCTGCTGTTGTTATCGCAGAATGAGAAGTCTCCACACAACAGAGGAGAAACAAGGAGCCCTTCCTTGCACAAGCAGACTTTTCACATCTGTTTCCATCCATTCATAGGTCTTTCCACTTCATTCCTTAATTTAGCACCAGGTTGTTGAACATACATTTTAGCCACTAAGAAATTCTTGGACTAAAATATTCTTCTGTTACGTGCTTGCACGTAATGCCTACACAGAGTGCTTTGGTGTTTTGGATGCTCAAGAAATGTAGATTCTAAATAATAGACTCTGAACAATGAAATACAGAGGGAAAACCAGCGCTCACTTATTATATTATCATACATGTTCATATGATAGGGAGGAAGAAATCTTTATTTCTGTTGTTGGTTATAGATTCAGATATGCATTCACATATATGTTTCGTTATCCTAATTCAGTACTTTAGAAGAAACATAATTCCTTTATAAAAGGGGTGAAAAATGGTTCTGGCATATACCTTCTATACATGAAACAAAGCAGAATGACAGCCATGAGAGTCAGGGATTAGACAAAATTTTCTCTATCTGTAACATGCTCTGCCAAGCAAAGCATTTCAGCTATGAAATATCCTTAGAGGCAAATACATGATATGAAAGTCTCAGACTAAGAAGAAAAATAAATAGTAGCTGAAAAGTAACTAATAGTTTTCAGTTAAAATGATGACATTTAACAACAAACCTGTACTGTTCAGGAAGTGAATTTACCAATAGCTTGCCTCTTTAAAGTTTATATTGTTTAAACCTGCCTCACCAATAATACCCAAAATTTCTGCTTCAGTGCTTTACTCTTTACACCCATCCTGCATCCGTCATTGCAGAATATCACGAAGTTGAAGTATAGACTGCAAGAAATACCTTGCTGTCATGTCTCTGTTAAGTCAGTTAAATATCTTCATAAGCATTCTCTGAAGCACATTTCTTTATTGCATTTCAATTGTTTCTTAAAAGAAAAATCTCAAAGCAATCAAAGAAAAATGGTTGCTTACTCTCATTTCAAAAGAAATGTGGATACAGACTAATGCTATCTTTTTCGATAGGTTTGAAACAAAGACGTTAATGAACAGTAGCTTTATTTTAATCTTTCTTCCTACTCACTGAATTTCTCATGCACACCATATTTTTCTACACTTTTGCATTTTAAACACAGTGTAAGTACATGAGGGGATCAAAGAGTTTCAGATGAATCTGAAGAGTTATAGCAAGGGTAACGAGGGTCCTTAGTTTCTAATGACAGAAGCATATGCTCTCAACTTTCTAAACTGCATCCAACTGAGCCATTTATCAAGGCCTGAAACTTTTTCATTATTTAAAGCATGCCGACAGCTTTCCACTTGATGCCTTGGAAGTACACAATAATAGAGACTCTATAGTTATTAATTATAATATCAGCTGGTTGATGAAGTTACTGTACTTGCTGCTTGGTGATTTCATTTTTAATTGCAGCAGGTGGTGTGGAAATAAAGTGCTGTACTGACACACACGGTCACCTCAATAGTATTTTCTTTTTTATGTATAGATAAATGCAACTTGTTTTTTGAAAATTCCGTCTGTTTTATATCCCACTGCATATAGTAGCTGCAAAGAAAAATGAGCACACAGAACACAACAAAAATTAGATGCTTAGAAATGAACTGATAGAAGACATATTGTCCCCATTTTTATTCCCTTTCAAAATATTTAAGATACTGGGGCTTTTCCCCGTGTAAAGATTCACAGTTTCCAAACACAGCTGTCATAAAGAACAGTCATAGCTGCACATACTATACAAGGTTTTTCTTCTCATTTTTGGCCTTACTGATGTATTTGAACTCTATAAATCTGAAAATAAAGATGTAGTTAAGCAAAATTAAACTTCAGCTGTATTAAATTCTAAGACCATTCTAAAAAGGAGTGTGTCATAGTCTAAATGGTGTGTTCTATTTGTTTTTCTATTTTGGAATTAGTGTTATATGCTCCATTGCTCTAGTAATTTACTAACCCATATATCCACATAGGTTTTTGCACTTTAAAACCCATAAAGCATAATGAAAGCAAAAAAAATGGATTAAGACAACAATTGTGTTTACTGATTTATCCTTTTGTTATCTTCAGACTGCTGTTGTATATGCTTTCAAATAGTCTATATTGTTCTTCTGATACTGTCCGCTCTTAAAAGTGTATTTTCCTCCTCTGTAATGTTTTCATCTCATTAATCTCTAATTTAACAGATTAGATAACTATTACAGGAGATTTTGCTGCCATAGGTTTGCCATGAGATTGATAGGTAATAAAAACTCGTGTTTCCTAATGGCCACAGACATCCGTCTTCTACATAAATCAGCAAAGTCCCTTAAGAATCCCTTATATCCAAGTCATAGATCAATTGTACTCAAGCCTCATTACAGCACACACACTCTCTGTTCTCTGAAATAAGGCTGCGCTACCTTAGCTCAAAACTACATTAAATGTAATTAATACAACTGTGATGTAAATGGACACAGCATTAAAATGGGTATCCCCAGGGAGAACAGGTTGTGAAAGCAGCTATGTGCACGGTCATGCATGGCGCACACGACTAGGGAAAATTTCAGCACACTTCCTTACGTAGGATTTATAGTAGTGACACCATGAAATTGAGAAGCTGCAGTACCAGGCACAGGAATCCAGCTTTGCCCCAGCAGCACACTCCCATGGCAGAGCAGCAGCAGCTGAGGAGCGGCTGGATACCGTGTCTTGCCAAAAGAAAGATGATGCAGTCTTGCAAATCCTCTCTAACATGATGTTAACTTCTATCTTCAAAGAAAAAGCTACACAAACATCATTAGAACTCCAAAAATTAAGGAAAGGTCTGAGGTGATGTGAATTGTTTGACCGTAAATTAGGGAAAAGGTAGGTTACTTCTAACAGTTTAGTACTTTGTTTGTGTACAACTATGTCATTTGGAAGAGAATGCTGTATAAAAAGGGAATCAACCAAGCAAAAAGGAGTATGTGGAAGTGCTACAAGGTGTCCAAACCAGGCGAACAAAAATGTAGCTGTTCTACAGACATGTCTTCGGTGTTCCCTTGATGACAGCACTGTTCATTTTAGGAAAGAGAGTCTAAAACGCCAACAGGTCAGTACAGCCAGCTTTCACGAATAGATTATTTTCCTCAGACAGAAAGCAACTTCAGAGGCTGAGCATAGCCCAGCTACGAACAGGACTTTATCAGCATACTCTGCGTCTTGCCTCAGACCCAAAAGAGAGCTACACTGCCAGAACTCTGTGATTTGCTGACCCTTCTCCTCTTAAGAGGTCCCCTCGGGACCCCTGTTGCTACAGATAAGAGGTAACAAGGAGTTCGATCTCATACCAAGACAGTTTATGTGGTTTTGGAGCAGTAATCTCTCTTTTTCAAATAGTTCTCAGCCAAATGCTGAACTTGTTAAATATAGTATTTTATCTATTGTACTGGCTTCCAGAATGGTCTATTATGACTGCTGGAAAACAAATCATAGATCTGGGGTTCATAATCAGAGACATTATTTCCACAAGAAGTCTGGGAGTTATTGCTATGAGGTGTTTATTACCTGACACACATAACCATTAAGTAATTATTGAAATGTTCTAATTTTGCTGATCTCACCTTCTTAGGAAGATGTTTTGCACCCTCCTTTTAATTCCTCTTTTACATTACTACTATAGTGGCCTTGCTGTAGTACAAGACAGGAAACCAGGTTTGGGTTGGTTAGTAATATAACTGAAGCATTCAAATATGCAAACAAACCCTTGAGCCAAGCTGTGCTGTCATGCATGTCAAGATTTGTAGCGCTGAAAAGGGAAGAAAGTTTGGCACCTTTTGCTCACAAACACTGAGCACAGAAGTAGGTTATTTAATTTCAAGGATTAAGCTCTTGGTATCCTGGGTGCCCGTTGTTTTCTGTTGCAAGTAGATTCAAATCTACAAAATGTGGAGCAACCGCATTTCCCCCATTGTAGGACCACCCCATGTTATTTCCTAATACAACATAAAGGCAAAAATAATTACAATAAAAAGCTTGGAATTTGGCCACATCCATTCTTTCATCATTTTTCTTCATTGTTCTTTTCTCTCCCCTTGTAGTTTTGGCTTCTTTCTGGTTTTGTGGAATCTTAGCCCCATACATTCCTGTAGTGCAAATGTGCAATGCAAACCAAACAGCATCAGCCATATATATAACAAACATGAAAATCTGAATAGTCTTCACATTAACTATTCAATCTAATAAGTAGTATTACACATTGTATCAGTTTTACCAGCTAATTTACTTTCTGTGTCCTGGTTTACTTTCCTGTCATCTTCTATAAAAGCACTGAAATGTTTATACAGGGGTACCAGAAGTAATACTGTATTACATTTTCAAAGCCTGCACAGCCTCATTTGCTGTTGTATGCTGCACAGATGTAAGAATTATTAACAAAGAGCTGAGACCCACAATGTCATATGATCCAAATGCAAATCCTCAAGGACATTTATTTCCTCCCTTTCAGTGGGTAATTGAGCCTCCAAACCACCCACAAAGATTACACTTGTAAAAATAGTTAACCATTTGTTATTTAATATTTACACTGCAAAACTTTTTTGCATCTATGAATATGGAAACTAGTACCATAATCTACAAAATTGAGCTGTTGTATACTGAATCGCCAAATCCAAAATGTAGTTGCTTACACTAAAATGAAGTCAGTGAAAACTACAAACCAACCCAGAAATGAGTAACACTGGCATCAGTCTCAGAATTGATACAAAGGGCAGCCTTTTGATTGATCCCGCATTAAAGAAGACATCCTTTTCAGTGTCTCATTTTTGCACTGGACACAAAATTGTTGAAAGAGAGTAAAAATAAATCTAGCCTAGAGAAGCTTTGCTGCTCTGTCCCTAGCCCTGAATGAAAGCAAGGGGAAACAAGTGTACCATCGGTTTTCCTTTTGAAGACAATCTCCTTTAAAGCTGAAGCAAGGTTAGGCAGTTACAGAAAACATGCAATGCACATTTCTCATGAAAAAACTCTGGAAACTCAGCTATCACATTAAAAGGAGTTGTTGTGTTTTTTAAATACATAAAAAGGTCTTGCAAACCACAAGACTGAAAGTCAGAATCTTTTGATCCTCAGTAAGAGCCAAACAGATCACCCAGTATTTGCACATGCTGCACATGCAGAAATACACAGACTAAGAAGGGCCTGTATCATAAAATTACCACCACACCTATTATCTGCTACCCTCAGAGTAACAAACAATTGATTTACACTATAAACTCATGTCAAACATTGCTAAAACTCAGATTATATTATACCATAATTGCTGAAATGTGAGGAGCCAATCAAAAAGGAGGATGTATCGCAATCAATACTGGCAAGAAATTAACCAAAAGAAGGCAATTAACTCATCTATATTACAGAATGTGTTTCTACTGTCGGGAATCATTTAGGTTGCCATACATACAGCTTCTGAGAAAAGATGGAATGCACTTCATGAAACCAAGGAAAACTCCCTTTCCATTTAAAAGTAACATGAACTGAGTGTCACAGAACCACGTGCAAAAGATGCACTATTGGGAGGGGGAAGGTCAAGGTAGTCCTACTCCTCAAGTGCATTTTTAAACCTCAAAATATTGGGGAAAGTACAAACTACCCCCCAGAGAAATCCATGCCAAAACCCTTGTCTTAATTATTCAACATAGCTTTCCTAATCTATCAATTTACCTCCACACATTTATGATCTTTATTGTCATTATTAATATAGGTATTAACATAATCCAAAGACATCAAGTCATCAGGGATTGGTGAGAAAAACACAGACATCTGGGAACAGAATGTGGGCAAAAAGTCTCTACATTAACATTCCTAACAATGCAAAAAAAGTGTATGCTTTATTTTAGAATTAATACAACTTGAATATTCTTTTGGGTTTTGATTTTTCTTTTGTTTCCTAAAATAGCTAGTATACACAAGACAACATCCCGATTAACTGATTAACAAATCTAGACAGAGAACTCACATTACCGTACTTTTCTGGAAAACTAAGAGTTTCAGTTTAGCAATGTCTACTTTAAGCTTTTATCAGCACTAATTTCAATGAAAAAATGGTCGTAAAATTCAGAACAGAGGGAAAACAGACCTTAATTAAGCAAAGTGTTATCTCTTTCTACTATAATGAAAGCAAAGTTACAGTTATATTTTTACCAAGATTTTCCCCACTTAATGAAGACATTATCCGTGAGTTTTCAAAGTCACTTTACAAAAGAGCATTCAAGAGACATTAAAGTCAGCTTAAACTAAAAAGTCTTTTTGAAGTCAATAAACAATAAAAAGAACAATGAAAAGACAGCCTTTGATCTCTTCTTACTCTAAAGTCTTTAATTTCTGTTTTAATCTACTAGATGCATTAAGTCTTGTTTTCAAATATTTTTCATCTGCAAAGTACAGTAAGCTTGCCTTGATTTTTTTATTCATATATATTCTTACTGCATTATTGTGCACTTCTCATTACCAAGGACGGGTGTCATCTGGAAGTTTTCCCACCAAAATAAAGAGAAAAAAGTTTTAAAATTATGTTTCATTCTGTTCTTTTTTAAAATTTCTTTGAAAAGAAAGAAAAAATGTAAAAGGAGAAAGAAAATAGCGTCTTCAGCTTTGAAATTTGTGAGAAGATCAAAGACTATAATGCACATAGATTTTTCAAAGGATAAATTATTAACAACATGGGCGAACACATACTGGTCAATAACATGGTCAGAGAATGGTAAGTTAAGAGCATCTCTCTACAGCCAATTACAGTTATACTGACTTTACTGTTTGCAAGAAATTCCAAGTTATTCACTAGATTTTTAATACAGCTTTAAAAAACCCTTTTTAGCAAAGCTGCGAAATTGTGACAAGCTTTTTGACCAGGTTCAGCAGCTTGGCATTTCAACATTTCCTAACTTCTGTTTATCCTTTCCTCGGCAGCATGGACCATGGATGTAAACAGGAAAATAGAAAATTGCAATGAATGAAAGCGTGCAGAAAGTCTAAATGCAGAAGCAGCCATTAGTTCCCATTATACCCCCAATTTCTTCCAGGTATCTAGTAGAACTCCAGCTAGAAGGGATGAAAACTCCCTCCATACCTGCTTACCCTTGACAAACGTTTAAGCCTGCTGAATTTCTTCTGCATAAATAAGCATATCCTTCTGGTATTTGCACACCTTCAGGAAAACGGGATCATTCACAGGGTAAGACAGAAAGGAGAACCATATCCTCCCTTTCAGACTGAGATTACTGCAGCAACCTGCCAATTCACTCTTTCCACGTGTAGAGACTTTCAAACAGAGAGCTACCATCACACCGAGAGTACGGTGAAAGCTGGGCTGAGCAGACACAGCCATTTCTCTACAACAGCATTCTTCTCATCGCGTTCTGGTGAAGATACCTTTCCAGATGTGAGGGACAGCTGAAAGCCACATCTGCCAGAGAAGCAACCTTCCCCTTCCTCTGCTATGCACAGTTAACCAAGAAACCTGATAATAAACTAAGTGCTATAAACTTAGTTTACTTAGCCTTAGTTACTCTTACTTCACACATCAGCTTTTAACTTCAACATGTAGTGTTTGTAGGATTAAAGATGAATCCTGCGCCTTTAGTGACCCAGGTTAAAATGCCACTGCTTTTTTGGTATCTAATCATCCATTCTGTCTTCAAAATATTTCCTTCGCAGTTCTCCCAAATGAAAGCATTCTCCACCTCCATTTGTTGCTGAAGTTGCCAATTTTTTGCTGAGGATTTTTGTAAGAGACCAGGTCGAGAAGTATTATTTCACAGAGAGCACTGAATATCTGACAGAGGTGAGATCTTAATCGTTCATTTCTACAGTGGGATACGAATGGGAACACCAAACCATTGGGCTCTAAATTTTGCCGATATAAGAATTTTATCATTTTTCATACAATATATTTCATTTTTATTCAAATAAAACTAAATTGTATGGGACAGAGCTTCTCTAAGAAAGAAAATAACCATGTAGAAATTTAAGCGATGTCTTTTTCTGACATCAAGTTAAGCAAAAAGACTAAAATTTTCACTTTGCTCATGGCAGATATACTTAATAAAAAGAATCAGACTGAGAGCACTTTACTACGTTCAAGACTAGCCTTTTATTGATTTGGATGTGCTATGAACCACATTATCTAATCTACAATAAGCCATTTACCAAGTGCAATGATCTATGGGCTAAAAGGCTTAGATTTTTAGTTCCATTGTAGACTTTTTGATGAAATGGTAGATCAGCAGAGAATAATACTATAATAAGATTGTGAGGGACACAAGTGTCAATATTAGGAAATTAGAAAGTTTGGCTTACTGTTTTAAATCCTCTTGCTGTTCATTTAAAAACCTAGTATCTCTTTTTCTAGACTAATTGCGTCTGTATATTTAACAGAGGTCCCAGATGACATCCCAGAGGGTGTCAAGTTCACAGGGGTTCAAGGGCTCATCCAACTGAAAATATTTTTATTTTGCAAAAACAGAATCATCTGTCTGAGCACATGACAACTATTTGGTGATGCATGGGCTATAATTATATGAGGATACAAGTTGGCATGATACTGTCTTCTTGCTGTTGTTGCTCGATATGATCCAAGCGTCATCTGCTGGATAGGAGATTTTAGCAGTTTCTCTTAAAACAGATTTGATGCATTTTGCATCAGAAACTTTACTTCACCCATATGCAGAGAGCCTGGAACATGAGGCTGAGGGCCCAGTTAGGCTTGTGACTTACACATAACAAATTTGTACTAATGCTCCCACAATCTTGTCTCTGATTGCCCCTCCTCTAATTGTGACCTTTGGCCACTCTTGCACATGGGAATCCTCCAGCTGCCACCAGGAAATGCCACAGAAATCTCAAGATGATTCATTTATCTACTGTTCTATGTTCATCTAGGAAAGAATCACGCATATGAGATTTGCTCCCTCGTTTTTCAATATTGCTTTTTGACTGAAATAGGTTACACCGAACTTCCTGGCAATGTATACCGTAACTTCCTCCTCAAATCATCAGGCAATTCATGCAAATTCATGCATTGTCTACCTCAAAATGGATGCTTTTGGCTAACTTGGACTCAGAGATTTATGAAAAACTTAACAGTGCAAAACAGATTTGCAACACTATAGGCATCATCAAAATAACATCTCATGTTAGCAAAGACAAACAGAACAAAAATTCAGTGACCTTCAGTAGACAGAAATAAAATCCACTATTTAGTGCCAATTAAGTGAAAATCAAAGCATATTTATGAGATTATTTTATCTATCGTTCTATGGCAAATTTTACTGCATCATTTCTGAGTAAGACTGACAGGTTACATGCCAAAGTAAATGTACTGAAGACATTAATGTCACTTTAAAGCAATTCGAGTTTTGATGTTCTTATATTTTTGTTGTACTGCAACTATTAGGACGCATTGCCTCATTTTTCGCAAACGAAAAAAGGAAGTGTAACTAGTTCAGACTACCATGTAACTTTACAACAACTGACACTAACTATAATATACGCCAGTTTGTATTAAGATGTTATTGCACCTTTCCAGTTCTAATCGCCAATTATGACTCTATTAGTCCTACTTGGCAGTTCATCTGCTCCTGCATCAGCTAAGGGGGACTTGGAGACGGACCTCTGATCTTCATGTTTCCGCTTCAGTGAGTGCTCAGCACAGCGGCTGTCATCTTGAGACATTGAGGAGGTAAGGCATTGCCTTTTCTAAGATAACTACACCTGACCTTACAACAATTTACTAAGGAAATACCTGCCTAATGGCAGTGTGAGTGCAGTTTCTTTTACACTCACAACGGCACTGCAAATTAGAGACAACAGGATAAATCTATGACCAGCTCACTAGACACTTCATTAAATCACTGTTCCCTTGCCTTGTAGAGCACTAATAGAATCACAGCCCTCGTTAGCTACTGAATAAAAGATCAATCACATTCTTTGAGAGCTCTTGCTACCAGCTTCCAGAGGAAACAAGGAAAAAAAAAGGCATATTTAGGATCATCAGTAAGATTCTGAATGGCCTCACTGCAAGTTGGTTAAATTACCTTTTCCACGACTGACTCCGACTGTAATACTCTGAGGAACTTGTTAAGTCTGCTTTCAAAAGCTGCTATCTAATATATGACTACCAGGCCCTGGTCAAAAGTTCATAATGTGCATATGTAAAAAGGTACTAAATTGCCCGAGGGCTAAAACCAGAGGAGTTTAATTGCAGCAAAATGCTGAAAATGGTCTGTTGAGGGTCTTTCTATTGGGATACTGCTGGCACTAGCTGATTGAAGTACAGCACATAAAAGCCTTACAACAATATTTCCTTAAATGCAGCTGAAACTGCTAGCACTTGCTAGTGCATACATGTTGTGCCAAGAGAAGAAAAAAAAAAAAAAAAGAACCTCTAAAACAAACAAAGATTTAAAGATTGATATAATTCATAATTCTAAAGTGTGTGGATAAAAGGAAGAATTAAACAACAGTGAATGTCTGTCAGTATAAGTCATGCTATAGCTTCCACATGTTGTTATGGTGGGAAATATACGTACATATGTAAACATCTTCAATTTGCACCTATTAAGATTTGCCGCAATGAAAACTGGAAAACAGCTTCCATCAATCTATTTATGACCACACTTGGAAACTTTGGAAACAGTCACCTGTACATATGTAAACATCTTCAATTCGCACCTTTTAAGATTTGCCGCAATGAAAACTGAAAACAGCTTCCATCAATCTGTTTATGACACTTGGAAACTTTGGAAACAGTCACCTATGAGACACAAGACTTCTGTACTTCACCTGAAATCCAAGGACTTGTTTGTATTAATTTGAAAATCATTCCTCTAGTTATTTACATGATAATGAAAAAAAAAAGGAACAGGAAGGAAAAAAGAAAACATTTTTCTCTGGAACTATTCAAAATATCCTTTTTCTATTGAAAAAGAAAGTCCCAACAATATAAATGTTTAGGAAAAATGGTCATGATCTGAAAACAGCAAATTCTTCACTTACTTCTATTACATTTGATTATCTCAAATAAAAGTATTCTTTTATCTAAACAGAAATTGTGACAGTTTTAACTCTTCACACAGTGAACACAAGCAGAAGATTTTTCCTTCTGTGTGGGCATTTATGAACATGTTGCCTGAGAATTTGGATTTTGACCATAAACAGTCATCTGAAAAAAAAACCCAAGCGACCATCTTCAAATTTTGCTCTTTTTGTAGAAAACTCTGTGATTTACTCCTCAATATATATATATATTTTTTTTTTAAATTATCTTGGCCAAAACATACAGTTACAAATATGTAAAAAGGCTACGGTGAAACATAACTCTTAACTTTTTTTAAATTTTATTTTTACCTTTTGAAAACCACATTCACATGGACTCTTATCCAACATGCTATAGATACTGATGTGAAGTTTTAAGTTAAACTTCATTGCTTCTCTGCCAATTTTTCTTTAGCTCAGGCAGGGCTTGATGTGGAAGTTAAGGCATATACTGTGCAGGAGATGACATCAGGTCAGTGTAACAGTCCCTTCATAGAGATTGCAGGAGGTATTTTCCACACCCAATTATTTTTTCACAGTCATATGTCTGTTGGCGGCTATGCTTCAAACTGCAATAACAAATGAGTCCAAGTTAAAGGCTTCCTGAAAGTAGAACAGGACTCTGCTCTGAGCCTGAGGTCTGAGAAGGTACAGAAAAAAATACAAATGCAGGTGAGAGGGGAAAAGTCACCGATGTTTGGTACCATCTGTAAGATATTGAAAGGCAAACATTCACCTATGTATGGATGATCTGTTGCCACTACTTTCTAGATTGACAAGGCAAAAATGTTATCTACAGCACATATTTTGTTCATCTACAGCATGTGTTGTCTTTGGGCATGTCATGGCTGTGAAAATTATCTAACAGCTTTGCATAAAGGTTTTAGTTTAAATACCTATAAAAGGTTTTAAAATATCTCGTCTAATATTTTGAAAGACAATAAAAAAAGGGCTAGGCATTTTTTTAATTTGTAATTGAATGAATATAAGATAGTAGATAAAATAGCCTTTAGCCGAGCATTACCTGGTAAAATGGGCAGGGAGCACACAGATAGCACTGACTTTGCCATTTTCAGCTGGTATCAGTTAACATAGAGCAAAATAACAGTCTTGGACAGAAACCGTAGACAAGCTAACAGGAACATGGTCAAAAGCATGAGAATCAGCAAAGACTTCAAATCAGTTCAAGAGACCTCCACTTTCAGCCTTGGAAAGTCCAAATATTAATATTCTGCAGTAGTTTTACAGACTGTCTCTGAGGGAAGACCATATCACCTCTGTCTTCTGATACAACAGTTATCAACCAAGTCTCGTTTTACAACATAAAAAATATCCACACCACTAGAAAGTCTCAAAAGTAAATTCATCTTAGTGGATAACAAAGAAAATTGGTAATTCATTTACCTCACCTCAACAGATCAATTCAGAGAAGTTTGAAAAAGCATGGTTGTAACACTGACAGCATTTACCGTAACAAATAAACTTTATGGAAATAACAAACCAACGGTGTCTGACAACAAATGAAGAATATGGAATAAGCTTTCATTTGTTTACTCTTGACATTCAGTGCTGACAGTTACGCCGTTAGGAAGTCATTCGAATGACTTTAAAATATATGCTTGGGAAGAATTCACAAAAATCTCTCAAAACAGAGGTATAACAGACTACAAGTATTTCAGTAGACATAATGTTTAAAAAAAATAGACCGACTTCATTCCAGGCCTCTAAGTCTCTATTTCAGGTCTGGACAACCCTTTCTTTCCAGCTTCTGAGTACTACAATGTAATTAATTAATGGATGCATCTGCCAGCAGAAGTGACCAGGGAATGGAAGCAGGAGACCTAAAGTTTTTCTCTGATGATGACAGTGAAAAGGAATGACCACATAATTTGGCCCAGCCACATTTCATTACCAATTATAAACATTATTTTAGGGGAAGAGTTTAGCAATTAAGTTGCATTTACAGGAATCTTTGCTGTGGACAGTGACAAAGTTTTCTGATGAGTCTTCTGTGCCTTCCTAACAGCAGGAAAAGCACTGAGCTGTGCGTTCAGCTTTGCAGCCCTTGAGTATACATGCACACTATTTGATTTTTCAAGACAAGTAATGGTCTGAATTGCGTTCTGAAGACCATAATTGGCCTTAGATGAAGGTTATTTAATATGCCACATTATTGTCTATTGAATAAGCATACATGTAATGCAATAATGATAAATTTCACCTTGTCACCAAAAATAAGGTCAGATGTTGTTTCCATAAAAAGACATTTTATATGAAAACATTTCCTTTAGAAACATAAAGCCAAAAGGAGACAAAAACCATTATATCACAAATTACCTACATTCAAGAGTGTTGAATTCAGTGAAAACTTTAATCCTACTATTTCCAAGCGTTCTTCTGCTCTAGCTTGCAAAGTTGAAATGTTCTTCAATGCTTTTTGCATAATGGTGGGTACAGCATTGAAACACAAATCAGTAACAACGTGCCAGTTCAGCACAATGATTTTCAGATCTGTTCCTTTTATATAAAGTTTGGTACTCAACACTTGAGTAAATACTTTCACAACCAGTTAGGCATCTCACCAGCCATTTGTATCTGCACAGTCATCTATTAGAAACAAAACAAACTAGCAACGGCATAATCAAACATTAAAAAGAAGCTCACAGTAAGTTTCAACTCCTATGCCTGCTAAACATTTTTCTGAATTAATAGCAACATCCAACTTAAATGCATTAAAGTTGAAAGTACCACCCACAGAAGCAGCACATGTATGAGAAATGTCTGTTTTCCATGTTCCATTTTTGGAAATGTCAACTCATAAGACAGTTCTGCTACGGAAATCCACAGCACTAGCAAATCAATCCTGCATATTTGGGGCAAGTAGATCTTGCTTTTCAAGACAAACAATTCCCTCTGTGTCTCAAAAATGACTTTACTTTTACATAAGATGCATCATCCAACATTGCTCTTCATCTCATTTCAATGTGATGTTTTTGCAATTAATAAAATTCCTCAAATACCTTCTATAGATTTTTTTGGCATGCACAGAAGACTGTGCTATATCCATAGTGATATTTAATAACTGCAAAAACATGTTGTCACTAAAATAATGGATGGAATTTGACTATGATATTTATATTTACTGTCACCCTCCTTGCTAAAAAAGGATTGATGCTACTACTCTAACAACTTCCTAGAAACAGCAAAATAAAGAGACTGGAAAATCCAAATGACTCAAGCATTCTAAGTCTCAAAGGAAACTTTAAAAGCTAAGTAAATTCAAAAATTCTCTGATTACAAATCCTCATACAGATTATTGCAAAACTAATAAGTACTGCATCATTTGCTGTGCATTTTTACACTGAACTAAGCACGATAAATTCAGTATTATGTTCACTTTCCCCCGAAGAGAATGAGTACATTCTGCCACTTTAT
Organism: Charadrius vociferus; assembly: GCF_000708025.1. Taxonomy (NCBI): domain Eukaryota; kingdom Metazoa; phylum Chordata; class Aves; order Charadriiformes; family Charadriidae; genus Charadrius; species Charadrius vociferus. Next base: position 2,275,098 of record NW_009649588.1, read on the forward strand.
CACAAGTAAATCATACAAACTCAGGCCATACAACACACACAAAACAATGAACCATTTTAATATGTCAACTGGCAAATGGATTCAAGCAAGTTCTTTTTTTTTTTTTTGCCAAATCTTCCTCCTCTGTTCTTAAATATAATTCTTGAATCATATTAACATTTAAAACAATTCTTCAAGACATTACCTTCAAGGTATTTAACATACTATCATACATTTGGGCTTTCTTCCTTTTTTGAGACAGGTGAGAAACCACAGATCTGAGGACTAAGACAGTAGGTTAAGAAAAGGAAGAGGAGAAGCAGAAGGGCACATCATCTCATACTGATACTGGCAGTAAAACCTACATAAAATTAAGAACAACTTTGTGGTTTCTTAAATTTTTCTGGAACTTATATTCCCTCTTTCTTCCCTTTCTTTAGAAACACATCCACTCTTACCTAGAAAGAAGGCACATGAGCAGTATAAAAATTAGGACTACAGTAGAAAGAAGTTCAGGATTTGAACAGTATCTAACTCTAGCTTTTCCAATAACTCCCAGAGAGTGATATACAATGGAAGCTACAAAATACTAGTGAATATCCAGTGGAAAAACTAAATGCACTCCCTAATACAGTCTCATCAACCACAGACCTATTTCCCTCCACACGGGAATCTAGCCAATGCTCCAAGCTGGCCAAGGAACATCCTGCAGTCTGAGTCTTGCCTTCAGAAGAAAGAAAATTACCACACTCATATCCGTAACACCAAAAAACCCCCCAAATCCAACAAACCCAACCCAGTAAGTTCCTTCACATTTTCCTCAGGAGAAGACAATATACCTATATATACAGTAAACTTCAGAATAAAGAACTGACAAGAACTAGAAACCCTAGTAGTATCACAGTGCGGTATCTCCCAAAAGCCTAGAAATATGAATTTTCTATACATACACATACATTTTCAATAGCTTTCCTGGAAGTTTTTAGGAATGTTCATTCAGTTATGCAGTTATCATGTCCAGGGAATGCCAACATGATGATGAATGACATGTCACACACAAAACCCAAACAGATGAATCACTTTTTCAGGCAAACAGATTCTTATTGTGTTCACCAATCAAGGAATATTAAATATATTAAAACCCCAAATATATTTTCCATTTCTATATATACAGATCGATAGGTACATACACACACACGTATATGTAAAACTAGTGAGAATACTGAAAAAACATTATGTAGTACTCTGCATTTGATATACTGTATTATTTTTGGACCTTGCAAATATACTTTTTTAATGACTTTGCTCTATAAGAAGGGACTTTCTAGCTCAGATTACTTGGAGACTCTTACTGTTTACTCTTCCATCTTTTTTTGTAAAGTCAGAAGAGATTTCCCTGAGAACTTCAAATAAATAAGATATCCAGCTGCACAAACACTATACATTCTGTTAGATTACTTTGGCTTCCTAAGGAGTATTTGACTTTCTCTGAATGTAAATGATTAAAGAGAATCCATCATATGAAACTGATTGGTGAACTGTTTAAAGTGGTATGGCACCTCTTCAAAGATGATACAGAAAGAAATGAAAAGACCATGTTATGGTAAAGCATCTCAGATATCCAAGGAGTTCTAGGAAAACTTTAATGTAACTAAGCACCGCATCCCCCAATTAAGAAATAGTATTTAAATGATAGTTCCATAAAATAGAATATACATTGCATTCTTTTTTTAAACAATTTGGTATTTCATCTATTCTAAGTACGGCCAATAAAAGCTTGGGGTTTCCTGAACATCTGTCCATTCATAAATAGCAACTTCAAAAAAAAGTGAGGAAAGATAAACCATGTTCTAGAATCCACAAAATTTATATTGCTCTGTAAGTTATGCTCACAAAATGACACAGGCTAACAATGTTCAATTATGTAATTTCATTATTTTTACCATTCACCATTTTAAATTTGGGCATGGAATTTTAACTTCTAGATGTCAAAGAAATAAAAACTAAACTTTTTCCAAAAACATTGCTTTTGCTGAACTTTAGATGGGTGGATCAGCAGCTCTATTTTCTAAAGAGCTAACTAGAAGGCTTAGTATCGGCAGGTATGTATGTGCATATAAAAGACAAGGAAGATAGATCTACAAGGAAATAAAAGATGGACTACTGCCTAATTGCCACATCAAGTGACATGGACAAGAAGGCCTCAGTTCAAAGTTCAGTGATACGGGAGGAGTTTCAATTTGATTCCAGCTCATTTAAGGAATAGACAGCAGATTTACAATTTTAAAAAATCATAGCCAAAAATTATTCAGATTTTGGACTCCAAACTCAGTAAGAAACTTGATTTAAGAGAATAAAATTTAGAAAGTGAAAAGCACACTAATGAAGCACAATTACTTCTTACAGCCATTCGTTCATAATTCCCCTCCCCCCCATCACTAAGGTCTCACAGATTCCAAATTTTGGCAGATGGCACAGTTTGAAGTGGAACACAGATTTGCCATCTTAGATCCTAACCCACACGGGATTTGTTTTTCACATTTCATATTGCTCATAGCTCCACAATTTCAATAGCTGAAAATATCTGGTTTAATTGAAACACCTTGTATAACTTGTGTCTGTTTGTGCTTAATTTACTTGCTAGCTATACAGCATAGTCGCTATGTCTGTCCAAAAAGTTAAAAATCATTAATCAAGAAGAATTTTTAGGGACTATGCTTTTAAAAAAAGTGATTAGTAACTCATTGCTAGCTAAAAACTCAAGTTTTATCACCGTGAATATTTGAAACTATCTTTCTAGAATGCTGGCAACAGATCACTGGATCATTATAAATGAACTACAGCACATTGACTCTGCTTTTGATTACAGTTATCTCATTCATAAAAATGTTATCTCTATTACTCTCTTGTTATTAAAGAAAATGAATAATCTTGTGATTTATGTGCTAGCTGGTAACTAAGGAGGTCTGGGTCCTACTGTGTTATTTACAACAAACTGTCTAAATGACCTTGCTGGGCACACAAATGAGAAACTGTGGGGTCACAGGCAGGGTTGAGTCACCTCATCTGCAGCAACTGTAAGCAGAGGGCTCTGGGGTACAGGGACGGGCACCAGTAGGGCTCTGGGGTGCAGCGAGGGACACCGGGAGGGCTCTGGGGTGCGAGGATGGGCACCTGGAGGGCTCTGGGGCAAAGTGAGGGGCACCCGGAGTGCTCTGCAACAAAGCAAAAAGCAATGGTGGACTTTGGGGCACACCTGCATTCGGTCTTTAGCAATGCACGGTAATTTCACTGCAAACAAGGCTACAAAGTCATCAAAAACCTTATTAGGCAAAAAAGTACAGAATATTTTCTCTGAAAATCCCTTCTGTTTACCAGACCTTCTTAAAATTATTACTGTAAAAATATACTAGCATAATCTGAAGACTGTTTAAGAGTGGGCAAAGGAAGACCAGTAGCAAAGATAAGAATTACTGTGTTAGTTCGGAGATACATTATGAAGACCTAGGCCAGCACGTATCATAAAACTGGTTTAGACTATAGCTGCCATTTTCCTAGGTTAACAGCCACATGTTTGCATTAGCACCAAATGCATGAAAAAAGTAGAGTCAATCTGTTTCAGTTTTTAAAACAATCTTCAAGACATTTAAGTTCACTTGCCTGTTTTTACAGGAAATCACTAAATTTTAATGTAGATTATTCCCAGCAAAAGTTACTGTTATTAGATAAAGAAAGACAAAGAATATGAACATGCACATTTACTTTTTGGCTTATACAGATCAAGTATGTAATACATTCAGAAGGGTTCCTCACTGTGTATTTGTATTTGCCCTCACGTTCTCTTTCCCAATCTATTATTTTTAACAAAGCTATATGATAAATGCTTTGCTGCTTTCTTCGCAACAGTTGTCAAAAAATACTAGATTTACGTAAACTACAAAAGAAAAAGGGTTTGTGTGTGACCACAAAACCGGAAGTGTCACAAACCTATGCATAACCAGAGTTTTAACATTGTACCTATGTGGCAAAGTAGCATACACCCACTTTTGAGAGAGAAGAGCATATTTCTAATCAGTCAGGAGAAGGAAGGGAGGCCAAGAGATTGTAGATATAAATCCAGAGTATTATCTAGTGCTGTTATTAGTTATTATATTCCCTAGCAAAACAGAATAAAAACATGAAAATATTTTTTCACAGAGCACTGTGAAAATACAGACTCCCATAAGTACCCTTTTTTCCCCACAAACTTCACATTTTCATCATACTTCCACATCTCTCTGTAATACTTGACATTGAAAAAAAAAAATACCTGTACAGCAATATGCAAAATAAATGCAAATGCAAAAATCAAAAAACCCTGAGAACTTCAGAATTTCAAGCATTTTGAAAGTACCGAATTTCACTACCTAAGCACCTAAAAAAATCTTTTTTTACAGTCTTTTCAAACTCAGAGTTCTAAATTTTAGTCATCTTTGCCCATGGAAAATCAATACCTTACTTGTTTTCAGTTATCGCAGTAGATAATCAATTTTTGCAGCAAATAAAACAAATGATGATGTTTCAGTATGAGAAAGATCTCAAGAACACTATCAGAAGGTTGAGTCATATTCCTAATAGCGAGTATAGTAATGACATAAAAAAACCAAAGGTAAAGGGACAAAAAAACAAGCCTAAATATCCCCTGTTCAGCTGTTTCTGTCAGACTCCAGCATCTTGCCTGTCACCCAAGCACCTCAACACTCGTAATACAACAGAAATTTCCTTCCTTATGGTTTCTCAAATACATTCTGAGCAGATCAATGCTGCGTAACACCTCAGAGACACCATGGTACTTCAGCTGCAGCTTAGCTCTGCCAGTGATGGTGAGTAAAAGAGAAGGAATAAGAATAAGGAAAAACCAGAAACTTGAACTCTTCTTTGGAGGACTGCAAAAGAACACAAGAAAGAAAGGTACAGTGTAGGAAAGTCGGGGACTTTCACACAATAAATAAATTATGGATGCATCGTACCAGAGTGCAAAAATAAAGAGTATTTACTTTTAAAACCTTTTGTTAAGCACTCATTATTTTATTTGTAGTGCAGCTTATACCCAGAAATCTCATACCCCCCATTATTTAATAAGGAGGTCTGTTTCTAGACGGTATAACAATCTGAATCAAGAAATGAAAATAACTGAATGCACGACTGACTTTCTGCAAGTTTCAAAAGAGACATTCTGTTCTGTGCTGTTAACCATGTACAAGGCCAATTTTTCTCAGGTTTCAGGCAAGAGACAATAAGGTATCAGACAGGACTGGATGTGAGGTTGCACAGAAGATTAGCGTTTGTGGGCAATTCAGACCTGTATGCAGACATTCCACAAGGTGTATATATCGCTTTCTAATCCAAGAAGGGTTTTTCAGGCTGAAAAATACGGAAATATGCTTTTTAATTTCAAAATCTAATTTAATTACATGTAATATAAAACATTATGGACCAAATGTTTCCCTGCCTTGCAGCCCACATACTTGGCAGGGCATTCTGAAATTCTGCAAGGATCTAGTGGGAGAGGAAGAAATTCCTTACTTCCCCCACAAAACTATAGGACATAACAGAGCTGCTCCACAAACAGCTATGGGGGTATGTTGGGCACAGCAAATTCCATGGCCACTGCTCCCCCCAAGCACCGCTCTGCACGCTGAGACCCTGAGCTGTTCTCTTTGGCACATGGATAGGTTTTCATAAAGACTTTCCATTCCGGTGGCGTGGGTTTTACGGGACAGATTTAATTTGCCCTCATATTTCATGCTACATTTATTTTAGCAGGAAGTTAAAATATGTATTAGTTAAAAGTAAGTTTGATAATAAACTAGCTTATATTACATTTTATTGCTAGATAGGACACAGAAATTCTAAGTGCATAGAAGAATTTTTGTACCAAAATGATTAACAACTACTTTGGAGGCATTTCTTTACCATCCTATTACAACCAATCAAAATATTTTTGCCCATACGCGTTCTTTCCTTTTACCCAATTCAGGCAATTTTAAATAACAGTATTCTGCAAGGAAGCATATTCTATCAGAGTTCAACAAAATAACTGGCTTTTCATGTTATTAGAGGTACGGTCCACAAACCTGTGTGTTAAAAGAGAGAGCTGTTGCTTAGCATCACTTTAACATTTACACTTTAGGCATTAATCCATAAAACAGGAGAATTGTATATGTGATTTATACACTCTCTGCAACAGCTGCTAATATCCAGTAGACAGTTAGCTCCCTTTCACTCTCCCTTCCTCTTTCACTTCCTGCCCAAAACTCAATTTGAGAAAAGAAACTGCCATTTTGATCAAATGTGAACTGCAAGGCTCTTTTCAAAAAGAACTGCTTTTCAAGAAACCCCAGTGCATGTTCAGGAATGTCTTAGGGAAGACATGCAGGCCAAATTCTACTCTGAAACACGCACATACCCACCCTGCCCATGACTGTTCTTGGAGTTGAACATGCACAGCTGAGGGTAGAATTTGGCCTGAACTGTGAATTCAGCAATGGAAGCCAACATCAACTCAACGCAGCCCACACAGGTCTTTGGACAGAAAAAAATGTTTACTTAGGGAGGGAATACTATCCCCAGCTCTAAGGGTTATTCCAGCTTCTTTAGCAAAGAAGAGGGGAGAAAGAGAAGTGATGATGAGACTGCAGGGCCTCTTTTGGGCTTCTATCAAAAGCAAACAGATGTGATCATTAGGTAGAAGCAAGTCACTCCTATAGATGCAGATTCATTTCTTGCCAGAATAGTATTTCTGAGTCGATGTTAGGTGTGAGTGCAAATTATTACAAGAAATTTAAATTTAGACACTTCCAACATATGGCAAAAGTAAAACCAGTGAAGTAGTTGTAGGCACAGGGGTTTCCTCCTGCCCGTATGAGCACTGCAATACACGCCAACTGCCTAAAACGCTCCTGGGATAATATCCGAATGACAAGAATTCATTGTTTTACATAAAACTAAGACACACAGAAGACTTTGGGGCCCTTATATATTCCTTATAATCCTCAATAGCAAATCCTTTAAATATAAAATCCAGTTCTGAAAAGCTACTATCTTTGGGGGAGGAGGGAGAAAGCGAAGAGCAGTTTAAGTATCAGTCTCTTACACAGTGAAAAATTAAGGGCAGAATGGTCTTACTGCAGCTAACTGGCTGTTTAAAGGTGACAGGTTGAGCTCTTCTAGTTGTAATTTATATCTCAGCAACAGAACCAATGTTTTATTCCCAACCATTAAAAGGGGGTAACACATCTGCTAAAACTCTAGCACAATGGCTGGCTTTGCGCTGCAACAGGAAATGTAACCCAATAGTCTCAGAACTTCCACAAACTCCAGCCATTTCTTAATGTAAAAGGATTTGAAAATTCAGTTCACTGAAACATCTGTTAAGCTCTTGCTACTTTAACGCATGATATTCTTTCTGCTCTGTTACCTGCCAACAAAAATATTTGGTTCTATGTAAGGCTATCACAAGCGTGTGATAATGGCACTCTGCTTTTAATTTTATATGCCATTGTACACTCACAAAATCATCTGGGGGTAACACTAGATAATGTACTCAGTGAAAGCTCAAAACTCACAATAAATGTATTTGATTTTCGTCGTGTATATAAATAGTAACAAATCAGTCAGGTTCTAAATGACTGGCATTAATTTAAAACAAAAGAAACAACTTGGTCAAACTGTTCTTGAGACAGCTTTCAAGAAGAGAGGGAAAAGGAGAGGCAGAAAGAGAGAAGGGGAAAAAGAGAGTGAAAGAGCACAAAAGAGAGAGGTAAAAAGAAAGAAAAAAAGTAAAAAAAAAGCCCAAGAATGTAAAGCCCTAAAGCCTTAGATCAAACCAGCTAAGCATATGCATGGTCTATGCAGTTACTTTCAGAGCTTCTCTTCCAATCTGTTATTTACACTGGCCACTTGTTTCAATTTACATTTAATTATACTATAAGCTTCTCCAATTTACTGAGTAACTGTATAGTGGTAAGTAAAAGAGGGGTCCTTTGAACATTAGTAGAGCTACAGTTACTACAATAATAAAATGGTAATTTATTTGCAACTATTGCTTTCTACAAAAAAATCATTGTTCTCCATTTCTGTCTAGCAAATCCTTGGAGTAGATTTTAGATCTTGAAAAGAGGTGGGTGGGAAAAAAAGGATAGTCTTTCAGTTTCCAGTTCTCTTCTTAACAAAGTACTTCCTGTATACCTATAACCATCAGTGATTTAAATATTGTGTTATGCTTCAATAGCTGACCAGACAACTCTGTGATTCAACAGAAGACTTCACTATAAACAGCACAAACACACCATAGTTTTTATGCTGTAGTTATTCATAAAACAGGTTTGGAAAATGTGAAGTTGCATTTTTCCTTGCAGCAAGGGATGACCATTTACAGAAGCAACTAAACTTATGCCTCTAAAAGCCTCACGCTTGAAAGACAGACAAACCCTACCTAAGTATGTTTTTTCTTTTAGGAAAACCAGATTCAAAGTGATCTGCAAAACTTTTCTTTAAGCAGAAACTTAAAATAGCCTGACTTCATAAAGTGTCCTAATTACTGAAATTAAGTCACCGTAGTCGCAGCAAATAACAGCAAACAGGTAAATAAGAGTGTGATATTAGAATACCATTTCTCAGTGCTTCAGGGAATCAGCTAAAGCTGAAGAGCTACCAGCAGTGTTTCCCAAGCTAAGTTCTGTCACGCTGACTATCCCAAGTGCCACATGCAAGAGGCTGCATGACCTCTCCCAAAAATGACAATTTGCAGTACGCAACAGCATGCATTTCTGAAGAAAATACTACATCCTCATCAACCAAAGTGGAGCTATTCAACATCCAAGAGGTGCAACTACATTAAAAAATATATTTCTGATACACAAAGCAAACTAACCCCCTGTCTATGGCAGGGGGGTTGGAACTCGATGATCTTCAAGGTCTTTTCCAACCTAAACCATTCTATGATTCTATGAATTACTAAACTATTATGATTTCTAGTAAGTGAACTTTAAAGAGATTATTTTATAAGTAGCACAGAAAATGATGACAACTAAGTGAAAGGTGTGAAGACTAATTTCTCAGTAGGAACTTGCAGCCAGGACAAAATATAAGAATTATATTAGGGAAACAAATGTATTTTTTAATTTTGTCTTGCATGACGTTTTGGAAACCTCTAAATTTCCAAAAGTACTCAAACTCTGAGTGTTTTTCTGAGCTATCCACCACTCTCAGAACATCTAGTAAGTCTATCTTTGTGAAATCCAAATTAAAGATGTAATTATTTTTTATTAACAGCTTTTACTACAATAATACGAAAAGGCCCCAGTCAGAATCAGGAATGTGCAGCTTCAGTCTGCGTGTGTGTATATACATGTTGCTGTCCCATCCCTGGAGGTGTCCAAGGCCAGGTTGGATGGGGCTTTGAACAACCTGGTCTAGTGGGAGGTGTCCCTGCCCATGGCAGGGGGGTTGGAACTCGATGAAGTTTAAGGTACCTTCCAACTCCAACCATTCTATGATTCTGTTCTATGATGGATATATGCCTACATGTGTATGCATCTATAGAGACTTCAGGAGCCTCTACAATTCAAAATGTAGCAAAGAGCTGCGGACTGACTCCAGAAGGATTAGGACCTCTGCCTCAGAGATCAAAACTGGTCCAGGCATATCTGCATGGCACCTTGCCTGAACTGATAAACCTTAGCTCTCTCTGCACAACCTTGACTCTCAGTTCCAGTTATGGACCCAGCTCAGTTGCAACTACTCTAAATGCTGCTGCATCATGCTGCATTGTGCAATGCAGACATCCTTATAAAACACAGGAACGCACAGTTCACACCCTTGGGACTGCAGCTGTAAGCTTTAGGATACACGCCCAGTATTCTGACCAAAACACTCATCTAGACTCTGGGGTGAGCTGCCACAGAAATAATGAGGAAACCTCAACAAGGTCTATTCCAGGTTGGTGACAGTAAAATCCCTACAAAAGGAGAAGCAGCAGATCATTTTCTCCCTACAAATCTTAAAATAGAAAAACTTACACTACTGATGTTGAGAATTTCAGCACAGCATGTTTGCATAGCCAGGAAGGGTCACTTTTCTAGTTTTACTGGCAATCAAAACATTCAGGGGTACATAACAATTCATATCAGAATACGAGTTATAAAACTCAACCTATACCCTCCATCATAAAATTCAGTAACCTCAGTGGTTACATACAACAACACAATAACATACAAACATGAAGGACTTAGTGAAGTGATTTGGCTTGGACTAGGGTGCACTGTTATTCAGTGCTGATATTTTTTGTACTGTATTTTGTATTCTCTTTTATGTACCACCCATAAATAAACAGATACTATAAAAAAATCTAACAATTGTTTTAAAGAATTCAAAATGAACTTTAGTGTTTTATTTTGTTCCTTAGAGGATGAGATTATCTGAGCAACAAACACAAAAGGTTCCTTTGTGAAAATACGTCAGAGCAAATAAAACTAACAATTCATAAAAGTTCCACAGACCGGATCCTTTTCATGGGACACTGATAACATTCACTTACCCATTCTCAGGAGAACTTCAAGAATTTGTTTTACGAACTATCCCTAACACAGCAGAGACATGGTTTTAAAGGCCCTGGTCAAAAAACACGCTGTTGAAAGATATTATTACTTGTCCCAAGGTGCCAGAATGCTCACTTACCAATCTCACGGACGTAAATAGGTTTTGCATCTGTACAGGCTGCAAACTGCCAGCAGAGGTTAGAGATGTGAAGTCGCTCCTGACTGACACGTTGTCAGTGCACCACACTAGAGTGTTTGTATTTTTGCTTCACGGATCTTACTGAAGATCCAGTATTGTTCAAGAAGCCGTTCATTTTCGGACACGTAAGCTGAGTTTTAAACACTGTAAGATGTGTTTTCTGCTTACATTAACCCAGTATAAATTAAGATTAATTTCATTATCTCAATGATAAAGCAAATGGATTTTTGCACCTATCCATACGAATTCCACCACTGATTTGCTCAGCTACTACAGGTTATGCAGTAGATTAAGCTACTTAAGGATGGATCCCTCTGCCTCCACAATTCCTTCTCTGCTCTTTTTCAAATAAAACGATCAATTTGGTCTGCATTACCAGCTCAGGGAGACAGTAAGTTACGTTACACCACAGTCACTCTTGTCAGTTGTGAAGTCTTCTGTAAAAGGGGCCTGGTTTGGGTCCCTGGTTTAGGTTAACAAATTGCCATGGCTAGATGAGCTCTGCAGGGGTATGAACCTTTTCATTTCCCCAATTCGTAGCTGCAAACATTCAAGGAAGACTCCCTCTCCCTGCTGCCCTTCTGGGAATGCCCTTCTTTGTCAGTGAACACAGGATGAGAAACAGTCAATAAGGTTAAAGGAAGCCAGTTCTCAATGAAATAAGAGTCATCCTCTGCCTAAAAAAGACTTATAAATAACCTGGGATAAGAGTAACCCCTCCAAGCCCTGAAGATGATGCAAATTCTTATATAATGAAGCCTCATGACGTTGGCTATGAAAGAACTGCGTAGCCTTTCATTATGCCATGGTCCCAGTCCAATGAAGACACAGGGAAAACACCCATTGCGTTCAGTGCTTTTTAAGAATCAAGAAAATTGTTGGGTTATGGGGTTTTTATTTTGTTTGGTTGTTTTTTTTTAAATATGAATGAAGGGGCTTTTACCACTGAAAGCACTTTCTCTCAGCCATTAATAATGTCTAGTACCTTTTCTAACTAGGGCATCTGTTTACATTAAAAATGCAGTCAAGCATATTCCACTTAAAAACCAAAGCATTTTTTTTTTATGTTTTTCGTATACTGAGCACAGAAGTAACTCTAAACTATCCCCCACCTAAGACGTACAACTACCTTAATCACAGAGAAAATCATATATTCCAACAAGGAAGCCATGCGCTCCATCTAACGAGGAACCTTTACTGAAGATTGACAAAGTTAATCTAAAATGGTTGAAGAATCCTCTTCTAGACCGCTATTTTGGCACTATGTTTGTCATTAAAATCAAGGTCGTAGTTATAAAAGGCAATAGGTCAAAGCAGATACATACATCTGGATTTTTATAACTTTACTCTCCTGATTTGAAAAATGAAGATGTGTGAAATACTGTAAGTCATTCACTTACCATGGATTTGGTGAAAGGTCGAGCCAAGGTAAACAGCAGGGTATACACCCACCAGTTACGATGAATGGAGGAGTAAATCATATTTCCAGGATGGACTGAATTAGACGTCACCCCATGGGGAGAAAGGCGTCGGTTCAGCTCGTTGGAGAACAGTATATTGCAAAGCTTGGAACGATTGTAGGCCAACATAGCCCAATACTCCTTCTTAGATGGAGAAAGCAGGCTGAAATCGAGTTTTCCAGAGGAGTCTTTAATTTCTGTAAATCTAAAAAACAGTAAATATGCCTTACATACCCCAGAGTTAATTTCGCTCTCATTAAGAACAACATAAAATGTAGACAACAGAGTAGAACTTGGCCAGAACCAACATAAAACAACAGCTTACTTAGCAGTTGAAAGCAGCTACCAGAAATTGCCCGAGATCCAAGTAACGGTCCCATATAGTATGGCAGTAAAATTACTGAATAATTAGCACAAGCAAATGATAAATAAAAACAAGTTTAAAAAAAGGTTTTAATGATTTAAAGGCATCGTATGCAACTTACGAATCACTTTACTTTAAATCCAAAAAAAGGCTTTGCCATAGATTCATGAAAGCCCAATCAACTCGGAGGAAATAATGTAGGATAAAATAACTCTTCATTAGAAGCAGAGAAAACCAGCATCCTTCCATTTCCCCTTCTTCCCTTCCCCTGATTATTTCATCCAGTGTTCATATACTGCACACTTTCATTTAAGTGTGCAAGTAACTGTGGATGAGTCTCACTGCCTCTTAGACTCTTTTTTAGATTAAAAATTGATGAATATAAAGGGGTTATAACCTTGGTAACTTGCCATCAATAGTCTTATATGTTTAAAAGATAAATGTAAACAAAGCCAAAATGAGTTCTGGCACAGTATAATGTTTTTAAGTATACCCATGGCATGGCTGAACACAAATCAAAGTAACTAGTTGATGTTTTTTAATTGGGTCTGACAGAGTCATTAAACACCAGCTGTTTGTTTCTTTCCTTTTTTTTTTCTTAATAACAAAGTAGTGAATGTTCTAAAGACATTTAAATGAAGAAAAGGAAGTTTCCATATCGCATTTTTGCCCCCAGTTCTTACAATTTGATTTAGCAATTTACTGATGTATCTTAATATTAGAAAATAATACATTTAGTTACAGATGTATGTTTCATTCAGAAGAGCTACTAAAAATAAAAAGGATTTAGCAAGCTCTTTTTAATACTCAGAGTTTTCAGAATCAGCTGGGGAGAACAGGGATAAACATAATTATAGTACACACTAGAAAAATGTTTTAAAATATCTTTACTAATTTTGCATCTCATGCCCAGAAATGAAGAGATCAGCTGGAATTTCTATATTCATTCTGTGAGCAGAATTATAATACACTCAGAGAAAAGCAACAACAGTATTTGAACTCAAGAGGAACCCAGGATGTTCTGTATCTTGCAGAATTAGCCCTTCAATTTCAACAACAAAATTCCGCTCTCATAATTTTTGGTTAGATAGAACACATTTCTGAAATTAACAGCACTATTCTGGGAGGAATTTCCTATATTCATTCCTCAAGTAAGCACTTATGACACCAAAAATAATCTATAAATAAAATACTTTGTGTACACTGTATAACGGAAACACAGTGGCACATTTTGAGTCCAGTCCTGTAACTGTGCTTATGTGAGTCAGTCTTACTTATGTCTGCAATCTCATTGAATTCAGTAGGATAAGGGCTGTACAATCAAATTAACAACACAGAAATAAAGACAGAAGGAAAGTCACCCTACTTATTATTCTGATTTTAATATGATGTGCTTAAAGTACCCAAAAGCTTAATTTAAACAGAATTCATTTGTGCTGAATCCAGAGAAGTAACTAGAAACGAACGAAGAACCGGAGAGGCAAATAAATATTTTGCCTCGGAGCAGTCTAGTATAATATTTTCTGCAAACACGGGACTTTATTTTTCCCCTAACAGGGGGTCTTGACTCCAGCGAAAAGATCCAGCCAAGGTTTATGGAAGTAATTAGATACCAACACTTCTGTTTTACAACATAGTTTAAGGCTCAGAGTTCTCAAGTAGGTCAGAAAGTACTACTACCCAATAATACCTAATGCATAAACTAACTCTTTACATCAACTCCTTGCCATTAAACAGACTGAGGGCAAAAAGCACAGTTATTTGCAATGGTCAGTTTAAGTGCTAAGATTTGCTGTAATACATGAATTGGACCCATTAGAAAAAGGGAAATTTACTAGTTGCGTTTATTATTTTATTCAAACAAAGACTGTTGTTACTTATTTCTTGATGGGCTTCTATAAACCTTGGCTGATCTTACTGAGTTAGCAATGAGCACTTTAAAAAATGTATTTGAAAACACAGATAAAGATGTCCAGAGATGTGAGCTCTGGTTACACATAGCACTTAATACCGTGGAAAACAAAGATGTCATTTGAAATACTATCGGAGATACAAACTTACAAAGGGGAACAAGCAGCTGACAATTCAACATAATCTCCCATTAAATAACAGCTCATTTATACGTATCCCGTTGTGCCCTCCACATCTGGCAAGTGATTGGAGTTGGCAGATTTATTTCTAGAGCTATCTTGCCTGCCCCGCAGTAGCCTCCCTCACTCCTAACAGGACTCTGCTACTTGCTTTCACAAACCTGGTGTGATTTGCAAAGATAAGGATGTCCAGATTTTGTTACCACCTAATTACTAGACATTTCATGTCTTTTAGCACTGGGGAGGATTATTACTGGCATTTTCTATTGCTTCCTTTCATTTCAGCCATCATAAATTTAAAATGGTAGAAGTAAATCTATCTGCAGTGTGTCATTTATACCATAAGCCCCTGTGTTTGGAAGTGATAAAGGTTTCAGCCTGACCCTTGGCTGGTCTCTCTCTACCAGGTCCCTGGGGTTACATTTTATGGAAACATGATTAAAAAAATAAGCTTCATTCTGGGTCACTAAAACATTTCAGAAATATGAAGG
>NW_009649588.1:2290280-2303413 GCF_000708025.1 Charadrius vociferus
TAAGTGCGGCGGGGGGGGGGGGACGGGACTCACACATTCTTCCTTTTGGTTTGCTAGAGCTGTTACACATGACCAAAAGTGAAATAGAAATCAACAGTAATGTTTAAAGCCGGACATTATAGGTCTAATCCTGTAGCCCCTGAACTAAATCAGAAGGCAGTAAGTGGTTTCAGAATTGGGGCATGCATTTTGCACAAGGAACTATATTTAAATCAAATCCATCTTTTCAGTTATTAACACAAACACCACAAGCATGTCTGAAATAAGGCAAACCTCATCAACGTCTTTTTTGCCAACTGTACTTCTCCTGGCAGTAGAAGAGACGAGCATCTAACATTTTAATTAAAAAATGCACCAAAAGAGGCATGGCCGGATTTCTAATATGTATTAACTACACTACTTGCCATTTTACAATTATACAGCTAATGTCTGCATTGAATTCCCTAATTTCTCATTATAAAACAATTGGATTTCATCTAGCAGTTTTTAATTGCATTGTTTCTCCTGCTAAAATAACTGCACATTCTTCTTGCTAAGATGTTGAAGTTGTTGAATGACAAATCAATATAGGTCATGCCATTCAGATTTAATCAATTATTATTCCATCTCCTCACAAAATCAATGAGTGGTCTGAAAAGCGTCGAAAATCTGCATTCATACAAAGAATGATCAAAAAATACCTCCATACTGTTATAAAACTAGAACGCACTTTATCCAGCAACAGAGCCAAATCCAGTAACATCCACAGGCATTAGTGATGCTTCTATTTTTAAAAAGATTATTCAAACACAAATGCTTTAGGACAAGGCCTCATTTTTCAAAAACTTTCGCAGTTCTGCCATCACTGTTTCACGCCCGAAGGATTAAAGGTTTCACCTAGACCAAAGGTAAAATTCACCAACCTGTGTGATTCGGAGGACACCATCACAACCCTAGCAGGAGACGACTGGCGTAACACGCCTTCCAGAAGCTGGACAAGATAGAAATGTCCCAAGTGGTTCACCTGGAAGGTGGACTCCAGGCCATCCTCCGTCAAGCACCATGGAGCTCCAAACACAGCGGCATTGCAGATCAGTATGTGAAGAGGCCTGAATAGTCAGAAGGGTCGAATAAAACCGAATCAGGACAAAGAAATCTCAATTAAGTACATGTAATGACATTCCTGCGTGAACTGGGCCAAGGTGTGCCTCGGGTGCAGGCGTGAAGGCCTCGGCAGCGGCGCGGCTGCAGGAGTTTCTGTGAGGAGTTTCCTCACAGGTTTCTGTCAGGAGCCGCCAGTTCCAGGTGGTTTCACAGCGGCCCCGGCACAGGGCACAGCGCAGCCCCTCACAGCGGGCAGCACTGCTGGCGTTCAGCAAAGGCAACAGGGCCACACAGCAGAGAGGAGTGAGGGGAAAAAGTGGAAAGCAGCCAGGTGAGCAGCAGGGTGAGAGGAGGAGGAGGGGGAGGCGGGATTTCCCTGCCGGCCCAGGCTGGGGCAGGTGTTTCCTGAAGGGCCTGTGGAGAGGACCCGCCGCTGTGGCGGGGGAAAAGCGTGAGGAGAATGGAGCAGCAGAGAGGAGCTGTCGCGTTCGGACCACAACTCCCTGTCCTCCTGTGCCGCGTGGGGCTGGGGAGGTAGAGGAGGAGGGATGAAGGAGTGAAGCTGAGACCAGGGAAAGGTGGGAGGAGCAGAAGGTGTTGTTTTAATTTGTGGTTTTGCTTCTCACTGTCCAAATCTACTTTAATAAATTAGCCCACCACAACATGTCGTCTCAAGGTGCCTACCAGAGCAAAACCACACAGCTTTCCCACTTTCTTCAAAAAGACCAAGTAGAATGGTAACATTTTGCATCTTGAGAGCCAACAGGACCATAGCAAACTCCGTATGTCCTGAATGTTCACCACAATAGTGGTCAGGGAATGGATGGCTGACATGCACGGGCAGGTCACCAGAAATACCTCAACACTATCAATGTTCTCCCAAACGCTGATCAGGAAACAGTCTGCTTCTGGAGTATTTAGAAAATAAACTTTTCCTAAGGGATGAGCAGCTTCTATCACTTTCTTATGTGGGGTACACATCTATTCATGACATCTGCACAGTTGGTAGGGGAAAAGCAATTAGAAATAAAGAAACAATGCAACAAGGCATATGCCCACGTTTTATACTTCTGCAGCTTGTGAAGTTAAAAACTTACTGTTTAACTTACTGTTTGAAGTTTTAACTTACTGTTAAAAACATACAAGTTGATAAAGACAGATGGAAAATACAAAAGCATCCTCCACAAGCTGTAATCTTTGGTGGAAAAACTGCACGCAATACATAGGAGATCCCTGAGACAGAATCCTTCCTCACTGAACTCAGCTAACCCAGTTTACACAGAGAAGCCATTTTGAAGGAACATGAAATGAAGCATTCCTAATTTGCTTTGCAAAGGGTAAGATTCTACCAAACTAAGCTAGAAAACATAGGCTGTCACATACCTCTTTCATTCAAAAATCAGATCTAGAAAACTTCAAATTCCTTGGTATCTCCACCGTAATCTCAGGATGCTACACGCTTTGCAGCCTTCCCAACCTCCACAGCAAGACCAAGGACAAACACCCTTGCTGTTTTTTCTTGTCTTTTTTCAAATCCTTATGAAACACAGCAAAGACTCTGGCTCTCAGACCTCAAATGGCTCTACATTTGCTAGATTGTTTCATCCCTAAGGAAACCATGGCACTGATAGTATAGTCTTCTTGTCCTTGAGTCAGTCTGATGCAGCAGACCTCAGCAAGCATACCTGAGCTGAAAGCCTCAGACTTCAGAGTCTGCATCTGGCATCCCTGGCCCTGATACAATTAAGTAGGAAAGGTCACACAAAATAATGATGGACAGACAAATCTCTTTCATTCCTACGCTAACTGTGCACTAATACCTGTGATGTCCAAACCCCACAATATTAAGATCCGTCACATTTGTTTGTTTAGCCCGCTCCAGCCTATTATGTCTTTACTGCAATTGGCCAAATCCCATGATACAAAATCAGCCACCAACATAAACTCTAATTTGGAAGATAATAAATGAAGCACAAGTAGGAAAAATTACTGCTTGCCCTCTGTTCTTTCCAAGTACCTCCTCACAGCCCTACACACAAAAGATGACAGGAGACCCAGAGTCAGATCATTTTCCTATGTGGCTGAAGGACACATAGACTGCACCTCTGAACATCTGCAAAAGGAATTCTGGAAGAGAATGTGAAACACAAAGCCCCAGGTTGTCAAACAACCCTAAGTAATTAGAGTCCTTCAGGCCTGTTTGAAAACCCCAGATTTTGATAGCCCAGTTTTCAAAAAAATATTTCTGGGGGAATCAAATGCACCTTAGCTGAATACTCAAAGAGCTGCATAAGCATCGACATAAACAGTAGGGTATATTTCCTTATTAAAATAAATTTCAACTTCAAGCCCTCTGGGAAGTTACCAATGTAGTCTGCTTTAATAAGATGTTAACAATTTAATATCTGTACCTGTGCCAACTTGGAAAATTTTAACAAAAAGCTTCAGAAGCAGTAGGAAACATCTGTGTACTTTGGGAAGTTCATTTTCTCAAGTGCTGAATTTCTGATTTGCCTTTTGGTCAGTGACACTTATATGCATAACATCTTCACATACATTTTACACGCACAAAAGAAACCAAAGATAAAGGGAGATTGTCCTTTTAAAGGCAAGGTTCTCTCCTTCTGTTCAAACCAACTTGCAAAAAAAGGCAGTTCTTTTTTCATCTTTGCAGCCTTACTCAACACAGCACAAGCAAGCTATTTACTAAGATGTGCAGGATCACATTTTTTAAAAGGTACCCGACCTTTTGAGGTGCATTTTATCACAATGTTTTAAACCTAAGCTTGTTTTGCCTGTTCAAGATGCATCTGCCAAGAGGAAAACAAAGCCTCATGAAGGTTGAGAGTGCATGTGTGGAAACTTTGGATGATTCATCATCCCTTCTGAAAGTTTCTGAAAAGCTCTAGCAAGAATTAATTTACAGATTTGTAAATTTGCGGGGGAAAAAGGAACAAGTTTCTTCAACATAGATGCAATTTTTGGTATAAAAGCCTCCCGTATGAGAACTGAAGCACGTGAGTACAGCAGTAATACAAAAAATACCATCACTATTCCCTACAAAAGCAAATCTGGCACTTTTTAAAAGACAGTAATTCTATTTGATAATTGTCATTTGTACTGTGAAGTAACAGACCACAGTAAGACAGAGTACTCACATATGAATCAAAACTATATTCCACCTATCCGAATTGTAGCATCCTTCATTAATACTAATTGCACAATAACTACCAGAGGCAAAATATGCACTCTGTACCTAAATCTGTCAGCTCAATTAATTAAAATGATGGTTCTAGAATTATAAAACTATAAAATGTAGCCACTTTTAAATTGTCAGAGAATTTAGTTGGGTTCTATAAAAGAAATAAAATTATGCTTCAGTCCTTTTCATAAGATTTGTATTTTTCAAACAACATTTTGTTCTAATTTTTTAAAGTAAAAGTAATTTAGATTAAAGAGACTGTAAAGCTGAAAGTATTTACAATATTCTATTAGAAAAATCGGTGAAGAAATATAAAAATAAATAGGGAGACATTTTAAGCTAATACCATACTGAAAAGGTAATATCAGACTCCCTTTTAGAATTTCCTTTATTTTTAATTAGCATTAGTGGTATTAAATGGGTTAAAACTGATTTCTTTAGAAAAAGAAACCTAAAGGGCTGCATCAATAGATCCCGCTGTTGTGCTTCATTTCAGCTCAGAAAGAACCACCTCTCGGATTTGGATCTATGTCCATTAAGCTATCAGTGCCTCTCGTCAGACTGCTAACAGAGGTCCAATTACTGAAAATTGTCATCTAAGTTTTTGTGACCTGGACATTTACCCACCAGGAAATGAATGAGATTACCTATGTAACAGCCACCATATAGTTAGGATTTTCAGCCACAGAAGACAGATTCTAATCTCAATGGTGCAGCGCTCTGTATCACTGAAAGTATCATTATGCAGCAACAAAATTTTTAAGATACATGACAATTCACACCACACATCTGGCGCTACAGCTTTGCTTTATGACAGGAATATTTTTAAGTGATAGCAGAACTGTGACCTTGATTTCACAAGTTGATTAAAAACATTGCTGCAATCTACATTAGGCTTCCTCCTGAGTCCAAGGAAAAAAACATCCCCGCTCAGTTTAAAATAGTTTGTAATTCTACATCAAAGGCACAGCTACGGCCAACAAAAAATGTCAGCAGCAAAGGAAAGTTTTCTTTAGTGTTTACTCCTTGTATTGACATTACCAAGCTGCTCCCTCTAACCATGACACCTATTTGACATTTCTGGAAACACTGTATAGTTAAAACCTTGCAGAGTGTTTTGAAAATTACCCCTATGTCTCCTTAAAATGTCTTCAGTCAGTGACTTGCATCACACCAAGTGAGCTAACGTGGTCTACCATTACCATTTAAGTATGCAGTGGGACTTGAACGTGAGCAGGTAGTCACTGTTTCTTATCCTTCACAGCATGACTGAGACGCAAGAATACACTGCTATAACTGCAAGCTATACAGCAATTCTAGAAGACTCTCACCGTGCTGGTAAGCGTTGCTACACAATTTTGTGTTAGTTAAAAAGCATGTAGAATTAACAAGAGCGTTCTTAACTGTGAATATCTCAGCTGAAAACCACCTAATATCTTGTGCACTTCACAAGTCTGTGATGACTAACCCTTGCGCTGAGCAAGTCATTCAGATCTTAAATGTTGTGCTCAATTCACCATTAGAAGCAACAAAGCAATCCAACTGCTCTGCACTATTTGAAAATACAGCAAGTGAATACATTAGAGATAAAGAAATTAAGTTGTTGCTATAAATCAGTTCGTTATGAAATTTAATAATCAATTTGTTAGCACCTGATGTAAAACTATGATCTGTCAGCAACCTCCCAAGCTGGCTGTGTGCAGCCGTAGATATTTCCAAGGGAATTAATTACTGATGATTTGCAAAGGTAAGAATAATATTTTTCAACAAATGTAGCCTGTGCACTAGGAGGTTAAACAAACACCACCAAAATGTCAACAGAGTTCTTGGCTTTGGTGTTCTCCCATTTCAAACGTAATGAAATAGTTAACCAGAAATTATGCAAAGGGAATACTTTCAAATCTTCCCATGAAGCAGAATGTCACACCATCTGGGGCACTTCTCAAGCGATTTGAAAAGTTCACACTGTTTGGAATTACACAGAAATTCAACAGAAAAGGCCTCACCATATCCCCAAAGTCCCATAAGCAACTGTAGACCTGTGTCACGGCCAGTAAAGAAGGCAGAGTTGTGACTTCTCTTCCATAAAGAAGCAAAGTCACAGCCCACCGAACTTTTCCATCCTGTAACTCTGAACACCCATGTTGCTTTCTCTCAAAGTTAGAAAATTGTACTTCCTTCTGTGAGGGAATGCCCCTATTCACAAAGGAAATAACCAACACGCAGCATAGGCTTATGGCTCTCCAGAAAAGGAGTGAGTTAAACAGCCATCTCCAGAAATCCCTCTGGGTTCTACAAGCAGCACTTATGGGAAACTGAGCAAGGAGAAAACCACTAAGAGTCAGCAGCAGGATATCTCAGAACCATGTATAATCTAACAGCAACCCAAAAATATTTACTTATTTGATGAAAGCAAACAAACAAACAAAAAAGCCCTGCTTACCTCAATGAATTTGGGAAATCAATGTTTAATGTCTACCTTCCCTTTTTCTAAAAATATTGGCTGAGAAGTCAGCAAAAATACCCTCTATTGCCACCTGGCAGCTGACAGAATTGTGGATCCTTGTCAGACAGGCTTCAGTTTAAGGCAAGCCACTAACACAGGACTTAGAGCCCTGATGGATGACCTCCTGCTAGAAGCAAAGAAAATTCTCTCAAATTCATCCTACTGGATTTCTTTGCAGGATTTGACACTGTTGATCAGCAAATACTTCTGCCCCACTTCCAAGAGATTAATGGGAGTGGACTGAAACTGTTCTGCTTCTTCCTTCATACCAAATACATGGGAATTATAATGAGCAGCTGCCCTTATGTCTTCATAATATATCATCTGCATACTGCCATATAGGTCAACCATCTCTCAATCATTATTCATTACCTCTATAAAAGCTTGAGTATACAATTTCGTAAAAGTTTGGAGAAGGAACAGAGGTCTCAACAGATTTAGAACTAAACAGAAAACATCCATTAGTCCTGGTTTTCCCTTTATTAGCTTTTCTTGTACACACAGGGGGAAAAAAACTCAACCAAAAAAACCCACATCATCTTACACCTCCAGAAATTAATAAGTTATCTTCCTTTGAAGAAAAATTCTGTCATTTTAGCTCTAGGGGGACAGAAGAGTTTGAGAGGCCTACTTTTCCTCTTAATAGGGTGCAGAATCCATTTCAACTATTGTGAAAATTTTGAAGTTGAACTTCTGAAGAGAAATTCAGACCCAATATTAAATACGAGAAACATTTAAACATTTAATACTTTTGAACATTTAACATTAACACTTTAAACATTTGTAATGTTGCCCTCAAACTGACCTTATTAAAAACCGCACTGCCCAAAGCAACTTCCCTCAAAAATGATCCAAGCTGGGATTTCTCCTTCCACTCTTGTATGAGTTTCACAAAGACAACACACAAAATAAGAAAAGCAGGGATGAGGTTTAATTTGTCGACATGATCTGTCTCCCACACTTGGCTAATTTATACACTGCAAGTGTATAAATCTGAGAAATCAGAACTTTTTAATCTACATTTTCTTATTTGTTATCACTACATCAGTAAGTCACTTTCGAAAACAAATTATTGCTTAAAAATGAAGGTCAAGATTAGTATTCATACTTGCTTTTTAATTTATAACTACAAGGCAAGAGGGAGAAGGAGGAAGAACTACATTTTACAAGTGTGTGGTGTGTTTCTGCCTTCCATTAGGTTCATACCAGCGACTCTATCACCTTTTGGGGGCCCGTTATGCACAGCTCTGAATTCCCCTTTGCATGGCTATAATCTGGCCCTAAATTTCCCCCGACTGACAGTGCACCGTGTCCTCAGGGCATTGATAGTGACAACGGGTGTCAGTGCTGCTCTTCCCTCACCTCAATGCCTCCTCAGGACCACATTTCAAACCAAAATCCTTCCAAGAAACCAAGTTTTCCTTTGCCAAAGTGTTGTGTCTTTGCTAGTTCTGTACCCCTGGGGATTGAAACTACCTCCATACGTATGGATTTTGAAAGTCCTGGGGCTAGGTTGGGGTAGAAGGGGGATAGGATAGGGCTCTGCAACTTAATTTCTCTGTCCATTCAACCTTTCGGCATTTCCATTCTGCCTCCTCTTCCTTTTCTCAAGCCCTGGCACAGTAAGAGGAGCACATTGTTTCACTCCTCGCCATGCCTTGCAAAGATATTTCATTTTGTTTTAAATCTCCCTGATGCTTAGGAGACAGCAGCAATGAAAACATCCAGAATCTGGTAATTTTCATTCAGCGGCTCACCTAAGGACATTCGCTACCTCAAAGTGGACACATACATCTTTTTCAAAATCCCAATAGCAAATCATTATTTACACATATACACAAGCAGTTACAAACAAGCATAAGCCAGCTGTAAAGGAACATTCATTTTTGCAATAACGATAGAATGATTTGTTGTTTCTGCACGTACTTCTAAATACATGAATTTCATTTGTACACAGTAAGTACTTGTTAGAAAAAAAGAAAGCTACAACTCACAAGGAAGGTCAATTACTATTTTTATTACATATCCGTGATATTTCCCATTGAAAACAGCTAACTCCTTGGAAAATGTTTTCGGGACCACGGTTGATCATTCAAACAATAAAACACTTCATGCATTTTGAACATTTCACTTGCCAATGACAACTCCTTCCTCTGTTTTGCCTAGAGATATATAGAGCTGTAATGGAGTTCAGAAAGCCCCTAGCAGCTGCGTGCTGCCATTCAGACCTGAAAGATTCCATGTTGTGATAAAAATTAATGTACTTTGACATCCTCTGGGATTTTTGGTGCCTTGGGAACAGCTAATGAAGAAATACAACCTTTTCAGAGGATAACGCCAGTTTTTGGATTCTAAGATGAAGACGCATGTGGTATATGCATGGCCTGTCTAACGTCAGCAGTAAGGCTTCCGCACCCAAGTGCCAGAAGACTCTGCCTTCATGTGTTTTAATTATCTTCCAGAGAAAGCCTTTAACTAAATAGACTAAATACATTTTAATGTATATGTAATTAAATAGCTACTCTTGCCTTCTATTTCAGAATATTTAGAAGACAACATCAATTAACGCACAGATCTTCTTAAAATCCATAAAGCTGTAATGCTGTAAAATCCTTGTTTTATTTGCAACAGAATACATTTTCATCAGGCATATTAAGTCATACATATTTTACTTCCTTAGATACTGAAAACAGCCTTCACAGCTGGTGCAACTTGTGGAATTTTTTTAGGAAGACACGGCCCCAAGACTTTATGAGCCATCTTAGACTCAGCTTAGACTTAGACATAGACACATAGCTCAAAATGGGAACCAGAACAACCAGTGTGCTGAGCCGAAAGCCACTGGAGGGTTATCAAGGTTTCTTTGTTAGGTTACAGCGAAAAGAGTGCACAGTGTCCAAAGACAAGTGGCAAATTCGCAAATTTTAGACAGCAGTTATAGTCATAAACCCATGTAACAAACACCTAACAAAATCTGTCTGTTAGTAACATGTAAAAAGATTTTTGCAGATGCAACTACACGTAAAGTTATGGTGAACCGTCAATCCAATCTTTATTTTAATACGGACTTTTACTCTGAAAAAAAAAATAATGTTCTGAGGCAGGAGATATTTCCACGATACATCAGAAGAAATGAAAGGTGATCCGGTGAAAACGTCATGATCTCTGCCTCCAGTAAAAGGGGGCAGGGGTTAAGCTTGAGAGAGTTTTAATTTAAAAAATACTGGAAACCGTTTTTGGATCCACATGACTTGACACATGCTACCACAATGGGGTAATTGTGTATGAGAGCTTAAAAACAGAAGAAAAAAGAAAAAGAAGAAAAAATAAAGAAAAAAGAAAAAAATATTTATGCAGAAAGCCAATCCCTAGGCTTTAATAAGGCACAGTACCACCACAAAGAGAAAAAAAAGAGTTTCACCCTAATATTATTATGTATGTTTCAAATGCAGACAGCCTTTGATCTTATTTAAATTTAAGATACGTGCTGTCTGCAACAGTAACTTCTGAACTATGCATGTTTCACTACTTAATCCAATGTGGATATTTTTTGGTATCTCAAAATGTAGAATGTTGTCCATAAGTCTGTGCCTCAGTGGCACTGTCAGAACTGTACTCTAAGTTGAGAAGACAAATATAATAGCTCAACTGTTACTAGTTTCAATTCACAAGAAGTATTTCTATAAATGGCAAAGAGTTAACAGATTTGTACAGTGTTAGAAAACACGTTCAAATTTTGGAAGATAATACGCAGTGGCAACAATCATCTCTGACAGAGATACATCTGCTACAGACCCATTAAGCATATTGGCATAATGGCATCACTAATAATTCATTTAAATAATATATTCATATTTTTCTGGATCTTTTAAGTCATGTATGCAACAGCCTGCTAAACAGATCCCATTTTTACATATGTATTTATATGTATGAATAGAATTTATCATACAATCTCTGTGATTTAATTGTGGTTAAATTGGAATTAAAAAACAACTTAACACACCTGCAATATGTCAGTTATAATACATGAAAATGCAGAAAAATAATATTCTGGAGTGAATTTTCAGCAGGCTCTGAAATCTTAATAGCACCCACAAGGCTTCCAAGTGCTTCTGCTTGCAGCATGAAAAATGAATGTAGCCATGGAGTTTGAGGCCTCGGTTAAGGAAGCCAGCTGAAAATCCGGCCCTCTCCATTTTGGGTCTGGTTAGGCAAATAAGAAGAGACTAAAGTTCCAAATGGAGAATCATAATTCATAACCGCTGTCTTTTCCATACTTCTATACACAGCATAAGTGAATAAACTGTTAGCATATGCCAATTCTAACCACAAAAATATTCCTATTTTAAAGTATAGGAAAGTAACTGCAGTGAAAATCTACATGTGGAAGTCCTGCATAATTGTGAATTGTTGCTACCAATTCAGAAAATTCTAAGTAGTAACTGTTGGCAAACGCTGTCTTTGAAGTAATTCAAGATTTTTCAGGATAATTCCTTTTTCTTTTTTCCTCAAACATTGAGAACATTAAATTGATGTCTTACTGTTTGGCTGAAGAGAACTTTAATTCAAACCAAGTGGCACTACGCACCACTCAAAACTAAAGATGCACATGAAATTTCATCTGTAACTTTACTGCTCACTTCTGCCCGCAAACTGTTTCGATCATGGAAATGTTCTTATGCTGAGGATCAGGCAAATGCCATGACACCATGACTGTAAATATTGACGACATGTAGCTATTTGGAAATTTTAACAGTGAAACGTTAGCACCGTCCCCCAATTAAAGTATGCAGGTTTTAGGCAAATACGTGATGATTAAACGGGGCCATAGATACCAAAGTATCACATCCACAAACGGACACTCCTACACAAATACCAAATCCTGCAGACCCTGAACTATCAAACACTGATGCTGAATAAATTTAAATGCTACGCTGCATACAGTCACAGGAGGGCAGTCATTTTGTCTATAAAGTGGATTAATACCAACCATAACTCCTCACATTGTGCCCACTCAATGAAGAGGAGATTCAATTCAGGTTTTTTTAGTTCCAAAAGCCTAATTTGAAAGATTGGTTGGTCTGCCTCTTCCAACTGCACAAAAATCAGCTAATGCCAAATCCATCTTAGCCCAGAACATTATTATAAACAGATCATTTATTTGATTTTCCATAACAGAGATATTCAATCAACTGCCCGAGCTAGAAACTAGCAGAGAGGAAAAACTAGATACAGATACAAGCAGCAAATTGAACGAATCTCGCCATTTAGGTGCACCAAGACCTCTTTTCCTACTCTCATCCTAACCGTAGCACTGTCTTTACGTGGAAGGAAAGTGGAGGTCATTCACTCCTAGTGGAAGTATCCACTGGGGAATGTTTCTCCAGACAACAAGCCAGGAATGCTAAAAGATAGCCAGAAATCACAGGGCTGGGGGGAACACAAAAAACCCCCACAAAACCAAAACAACCCACAACCCCACAGAAATAACAGCATTACATTTCAAACTACAAGAGAGCCTAAAATTAGTCGCCATTACTGTAACATAATGAACTGGCTCTTTCTAAAGAATTTGTTTCTGTAAATCCTTCAGCCCTATCTTTTACCAAGTTAGACTTCCATTGTATGTATCAGTCACACTGTGCTCAGGTTGTGCTACAATGCAGTAAGAGGGAGATCAAACATTAAGCAGTAATATTGTTTGACTCTGTCTTCTCTCAGTGACGAATTTGGGAGATCCAACTAAGATATCGCACTTAGCTTACTCTGCCCACAGAATCTTTGTGAGAGCAAGAAAAATTGGAGAGCGTTGTTCTGCTTGTAAGGAAGGTTTATATTCTGCTGCAATCACAGAACTGTGGGATCTAAAATAACCTGCAAAACCCTTCTCCCCCAAAGCTTTACTTGAAACCGCATGGATAAAAAAAAAGTCTCAGAAAGAGAAACAGCTGTATCAACTCAAGAGTACAGATAATACAAACAAAAAAAATTATTTTTTTTGTGAGGATGAAGGATTTTCTAGAATATATTTATAGGAATATGGCATAATTTACCAGTGTTTATATAATCTGAGCCCAAATTTTATCTGTGGACAAGGCTGCAACACCCAACAAATCCAAACAGGAATAAAAAATTCCTACCAAATCTCAGAAGCATGATAAGTTGAAGATGAATCATCTGATTTTTACTTTCAAACAAGGAAGCCTTCTCAGCTCTTAAGTACTACTCCATTTTATATTAAATGTTTCTTTTCAGAGTAACTCTTTCCTCCCGTTTATTATTTATCTTTTTCTCAATGCTCCCTCTGTCATTTTTTTCTGTATGAAAACAGCCCCTGTGAAA
>NW_009649588.1:2303446-2421076 GCF_000708025.1 Charadrius vociferus
TCCTGCTGAGCAGAGGATGACATTTCTTCATTCTTCATGTAGTTTCCACAATCTCTCAGATTCTCAAGCACATTCAAGAAGGTGGGCTTTTTTCCCCCTACAAGTTATTTGATTTACAATCTCAGCAATTTTCCCTCTGGTCCCTGCAATCCCACCACCACCTTCCCCAGCTGCAATAGGTCTTGCTGGTTTAACTGCAGGAAATTTAGGGATCCTTTTTCTGGAGTAGTTCCATTTTAGTTTTCTGATCCAGGAAGAGAGCTGTGAAACACAGGCCTGGAAGACTCTTTTCCTATAGCTATCAACCAGGACAAACAGGCTCCCAGGCTGTGATGTGACTATGATTACACCCATATATCTGCTGACAACAAATAGTACCTAGAGCCACATAGGATCCCAGAAAAGCAGAATTTCAGAAGACAAGCAAATCTATTCTCTATTTTATAAATTTTCCGTTATTAGGTCAGGTGTCACCAAGACCAACACATTCTGTGGAACACCAAAGTGTCCCAGAAAGCAATAGTGGACTGGAGAAATCGAACAGACAATAAAACTATCTGCACTCAGAAGTTTAAGATTTTCACCACTGAATACTAAAGGCCTCTTCACATAACCTGTTGTGAGAAATAAAAATACGGATCTTTATTAAAATGCATGCGTTCATACTCAATTTCTCCTTCACACTTTAAAATTATTGTAGTTTTTCCCCAGAAACCAAGACCTATACAACTCAGAACGCAAATGGTAGTTTTGTTTAGAAAAAAACCACTTAGTTGCTTTTCCTACCACTTGATTGTGAATGAATTTGTAAGACATTTCATGAGAAAGAAAACTCTCATAACGTATTTCCTATGCTCATTAACAGGACTTACAGCTACCTCATGGGAACTGGGGAGAGTGTGCCACAGTACACCTTCTCCTACAGGTGCATGACATCAGAGATATCAAAGCCTTTTTAAAAAGTTAGGCTACCAGCTGACAGACTTGCCAAAGCATAAAGAACAAGACTCAGTCTGTCACTGCAGCCTGTGAGATTTCTTTCAGTTGCTCATAAAGCTACTAATGCAAAGGAATCACGGATCTGACAAAAGCCTCTGGACGCTACAGGAAAACAAATAAACGAAGAGACAAAAGTAGTTAGTGTACATTAGGGCTGGAAAACACAGAGAGCTAGCATTGTAGTAATAAGATGCTACTGCCACATAATTGCTTTTCTGACCATATCCAGACATAGTTAAATCACAAAAAATCAGAGCCAGAAAGACCTAGTAGGTCTTCCAGTCCATTCTCCTGCCAGTGCAGATGATTGTAAGGTAACTCTTCTGTATCTGCATCAGATAAAAGATCTACTGCTACAGGCAGTGTGTGGGGTCTGGTTTCCATCCAGCCTCAGACTTTAAACAAAATATAACTGGAAATTCATTTTGGTCAAAACCCCGTAAGTCTCACAACAGATACAGACCTTAGACTTCCCTATAATGCTTGGAGTAGTCCTACCAGGCACACACACAACTGAGCACAGATTTGAGACAGAAATATCTGAAGACAAGGCAGAGGCTATAAATGCTGCCTATTACTAAAATTTTTCCAAATAAAATGAGAGTAAAACATTAGTAAAACCTGTCCATCACTGACAATGTAGCTTAACAGGCCCATGCTGGTGAAATAATGTACGCCAACAAAAGTAAAACAGGTCTTACTAATTCTATATGTTTGCTGATTCTGTATCTTCTCATTTTCTAAGTTCTCTGGCAAAAGTTGATTTAAGCACGTTGCGTTCTAAGGATTTATAAACATGCATACCAAAAGGAGTAGCTAGGATGACCATGATAGGACGGACCTGTACCACACAAATCAAGTTAAGAGCTGCATTTGGAAGGGTGGGTTTAACTTTTCACTGTAGCATACAGTTTTTAAAGAAAGGTAGCACATTAAAAGCATGAAGAAGCTAAACTAAAACAACTACTGTTCTTATATTATGAAACCAAGTTAGTATTAAAGCAGCAATACTGCAAGAATTTGTCTTTCTATTTCAAGGAAGTTTTAATATATGAAGATGATATATGATAAGAAAATATTGTTACCAAGGATTTTGGCAGTAAAGGAACTTGTGTTAGAAGTCAGTTTTGACAATTCTTTGAATCTAAAAGACCTATAAGTACTAAAATGTCATCTGTCTATCCATGTGAGATTTAGCTTTGGCAGTATTTCAAAAGTGAAAAAACATTCTTTGTTATATATTTTCCCTAAGACAATATATTTTCAAAGCTGTCTAAGAGGCCATATTCTCTTGAGAAGTACAGTAAGATGTATATGTGTTACAGAAATATTTGCAGAAGAAAGCTAAGTTTGAATAGTCACAACAATCAATGGGTCAAACTGTGGATAAAAGCACAAAATGCGGAATTTATTGTCAAGTGTTGGCACTTAAAGATTTCAAATAATTTCTTCAATTTAGAGATTCATTGTTCTGTTCAAGCTAAATTAAACAAACCATTTGGAAGCTAACCTGATTATCTCCATATAAATTAGTGTATTGTTAAATTATGTCATTTTGACTCCCCCTCCCCCCCATTCAAAATACAGGTCTGGAAAATGGAGCTCTCTGGCTCATAACAGTATTTTTTTAACGCTTTAAAAATAAAAAGAGAGAGAGAGAAGGTTAGAAAAGAAAGTAAGACAAGGAGTGCATTAATTGCTCATCTCTGACCTCTTCCAAACCACTGCAAAACTGATAAAAGTAGCCTGAGCCGGTTTTTATGCAGTTCAGCTTTGGCCTTTTTCAGTAGCCACAGGGGTATCGATGCTCCCTTTAAAGCTGGGGCTACACATGGAATAATAAGAGCGCTGTAATTATTTTTTTTAAGATGAAAACAAATGATCTTCAATTTATGCTAAAAAAAAATCCCGTGAAAAGATTATTCACTAACTGTAGTTGCTGCTCAGTCCAACTATGGTGAATTCTGCCAACTGTGCTCAGCTGATAAAGACATTAAAATAACAAGAAATTATTACATGTAATTTTCTGAGTACTTACACATTCTTGGATTTGAATGCTTCAGCAAAGTGCTGCACACTCTGAAGAGAAGCAAGGTCTAAGGTCATTGCTTCTACCTTGGCTTTATGCTGGAACAAGAGAAAATATAAAAAAAGATAAATAACAGCAAGTTGAGTTCACAGTATCATGTTACAGTAAATGTGTTATGAAACTTGTCCAATTCCCTTGTTTAACATTATAACCCCAAAGTGAATACAAATCATCAAAAAGAATGGACGATCACAACATTTCGTGCCAAAAGTAGCATTGCAATTTTGTGGTTCTGCTAAAAACATACACTATTTAAGACACAGCTTTATAGACTACAATGAATCGACACAAGGCAGTGTTAAGGTTAATATGGTATCTTTTTTTCTTCCATTTCGCCTGTGTAACTCATGAAATAAAAAGTAGAGTAAGCATTATTCATAACGCATGGTATTTTTTACATACCATGCCAATAGACAAATACTCTATAAAAAACAGCTAAATTAAAAACTGCACATATTAATCCAAAACAATCTATTGTTTGTAGCAGGTGATATAAAAGACAGTATAAAATGAGTATAGAAAACAACTGCTCAGCCTACACAGTTTTTCCTACAATAAGAGTTTACTAGTGCATAATACCTTCTAAAGAAACTGCGTATGTTCTTAAAACCAACTTTTCACCTAGAGGAGGACGTGCAATCCCACAAACTGACAGGTTAACCTGAAGGTGCTAACGTTAGACACCACCGAAACAACTCTTTAAACATTTTCAGCTTTAAGATCCCTGTTCTCAGATCTTTTGAAATGCTTACACTCCAAATCTCAGAAGAAACTGAACCAAGAGTCTATTTTCATTGCAACTTGTACAGTGGAAGTCACCCCAGAACCCAGTGGACTGTGGCTCTTTCAGGCCACAGTTCTGCACTACGTTCCATCGGACTGCAGCTGTGTGTCTGCACTGCAACACCCAACAGCTGTCTTTAGTTCTCCCAAAAACACTATACTTTAAGATATCTATGATCCTCTGCAAAATAAAAACCATCATGACATACAAGTCACATAGATCCCCTATGGAATTATGACCACGGGTATTTGTGCTCACCCTCACTTTTAGACTCTCCGCTGGCCAACACCACGTAAACTCTGGTACAGAAGAGAAAGCCGGCAAAAGCCCTGTACTCTCCCCAAACCTAAACATGTCAGCTTTCAGTCCACGCTGCTGAGCTGACTCAGGAAAAAGGAAAGTAGAGGGACACTTCATGTAAGTCCAACGTGCTACCTACACCTGCATATAAAGCTCATGGTTCAGACTGGACATTAGAACTACTAAAAGAAAGAGTAAGAAAAAGATGGAGCAGACAGTGGCACTATGCAATGAAAGGCAGCACTTGAGCAGAGAGGCAATAGGAGTTTTGTTAGCACCCCGGTGCAATGGGAGGTCTACTTTGACCACAAGGTAATACAGTGAGCATTTCTGGAGGAACAAAAGGAAGCAGCACGCATGTCAGCGCAGAAGGAAGCAAAGAAGAGTGCTCCCTTTGTCTCTCAAGTTCAAGCAATTCATCTGATCTCCATGTTCCATTACATTTGGTACTTTTCTCTCTACATCTGTTTTCTATTTTGCTAGCACCCATTCTGCCTGCTACAATTAACTTACAGGTTGGGTTTAAACAGTATGTCACTCAAATTCTTTTTGTCCCACTCCAGCCAGAATTATCAGGGCAGCAAAACAAACACAACTAAAATTCAGACAGGTCCAGTTCCCATCAGGAAGTATCAATTGATGAAGGCTGAAAATGCTAAACCCAAATTTGTTACAACGAGTTTTTTTTTTTACGCTCACAAGATGCACATCATTCTGGGATTCATTTTGCCCCACTGGGCAAATATTTCGTTCTGTTTGATGGTCAGAGACTTGAGAAAGATGATTATGCAATAGAGCTCCATAACAACTTCTCTTCAACTTTGCAGTTCAAAACTGTTTACTTAACAGAGCAGTAGTGTGAATAGTTGGGCTTGTTTTCTTCTGCTTTCCTCAGTGGAAACATTCTCCTGTCTCTCCCAAGGGTAAAAGGACAAGAATGCTACAAATACAGGGACAAAAAATAATGATCGAGCAGTTCAACAGACTATACCACAAGCTGTTAGCTACTGTCCTCTTGGGGACACACATTCAAGTCCATGCAATACTACTCAGGTAATGCTTTTCCTCTCGGCGTCACCTGTTAGGCTTCTGCTACTGATCCCAAGAATGGAAGAGAGGTGTCCATGTATTTCAAGTCCAAAAGAAAAAAAAAAGTATGATGCCTCCAAAACTCTTTCAGAAATAGAAATTACACAGACTAAGATTGGCCTGGATTTGTGGATGAATATATTGAAAATGTAAAAATCAGAAATTTAAAGATCGTAAATAAATTACTGAAATTGATAAATGGTCCACTGTTAGATAGCTAATGCGAACTATGTTTCCTCTGAACCAGTTCCATCAATGAAATGACACTACCTTTCTATTCATACTCCATTTTCTTCAGCCAGTAAGATAATTTATTTCACACAATTTAACACTATTTCACCTTTTCTTCTTTTAGCTTTGATACACATTCAGTTACAGAAAAAGACAAAGAAAACATTTGTTAGGAAATTCAGGAAATTGTATATAAAATGATCTGAAAAAGGAAAATGGAGAAGGAAAAAAAGGATGGCTTTAGTAACTTTTTCCATTGAATAGGTCAGCAAAGGCAAATGGCAATTATTTTTTTTTCAACTTTCTCCTTGCTTTTGCTTTTTAAAAACCTGACGGTAACAGCCTGTATGTCCTGCATGTATACACAAAACACACACTGAGCACCGAGATGCCCATTTGCGCTGTTTTCGCCATAGGAGAAACTGAAGCATGTGACATTCAAAGCAGTCGGATCAGAACTCGCCACTGCAGCTTCCGAAGGCATGCAAAAAGCCAAGCGGGAGTATTCCCTCCAAAGGGTAACTGAGGAAGGGATCAGTTTACATACCATGAGGTTAGGCAAGTTCCTCAACTTTTCTGCTTCAGATTTTCCCTTGTCAACTGAGATTCAAGCACCTCCCACTCCACAGAGGTATTTTGTAGACCATCAATTCCTACCACAGTTTGAGAACGTGAAATGCCAGGCCTTTAGTATCAAATCATTTTCATTCCAAATTTTCCCACTTCTACGTCACCATTTCCTCTAAAAAAGCTATGAATAAGGCAATATACTTGCAAGGTATGCTCTTAATAATTAAAGAATATCTCCAATCAATGACAAGTAGAAGGTTTTTTGTTTGCTTTCTTACAGTAGTTCAGTATAACCTTTGTTACAATGCTTTCCCTCTTTCCCAATAATCCTAGATAGCACATATTCTGTTATTTATAGGAAAAGAAAACATGTTTTTTAATAAAAAATAAAAATAAAAACCATTTTTGCTAAAAGGCATCATAACTGTAATTGTAAACCACAGTCAGAACTGACTGTTAATGGTATGCTGCAAATCCTGATCTAATGTGTCATAATTGTATTATGCTGATGTCTCTCACCATTTCACTTCACATATTTTCAGTACTGAATTATGCCTCATTTTATGTTGTGAAATCTTAAATGGGACTTGTCACTTTCCCAAATACAGAAGACAGTTTTAAAACTGACATCGTAAAATCAACACATGAAGGCAGAAAACTAGAATTTTTAAAATGAAATCGACAAAAGATATTAATGCTGCCTCTACTACTTTATTTTCATTTACATCATTTAAGAGGAAACAGAATGAGTGTAGAATAATTTAAAGAGCTCACTTCTAAATCACAGCATCATTTCTATGCGGCGCTGTTGAGAACCTGTGCAAAATGAGCGAGTGCCCCCCGGTGCAGATCCCTGGGACAAATGTCCCAACAGTGTCCAGACCCACCTTCACAACTCGACTGAGACCAGCTTCGCAAACTGGCCAAAAGCAGAACAGACACAAGCGGCGGACACGCTTCTGCTCTCTACCGAACCTTGCGAAAACAGGGCCAGCTAGAACCAACTGAAACAGTGCTTTTGGCATGGTGAGAATTTGCATTTCCGGAAGCCCGAAAAGCAGTTCAAGGCTACCAATGTCCAGGCACCAACATCCTGTCTTTGAGGAAACGGCTGAAGGCGGATCATTCGCTGGTTCCTACCAAGTCCTCTTTTGCACACAACACAGTCACATTTTGAAAAGCGCAAAGAAAAAAATTTATCTTGTATTTCACAGTTTTAAGTCCAGTTTTAAAAGCATTTTATCAATATTTCCACGTAAGTTTCATTATTCTAAATAACACCAGAAAACAGTTTGGTTAGTTTTGTATCTAAGCTGCTCCCTATTGGAGCAAAAATATTAAGAATGCTTAAGTGCAATTGGTTATATTTTGCACTCATGCTAGAAAAATGCTTATCGAGCCAGAAACTAACAAGAAAGTGAAAACATCCAGAAAGCAGGCAATTTCACTATATGCAATGGATTCACTTTACAGCTTAAAAACTGTTTAAAAATGAACACTGCATGCTAGAGTAGTTTGGCAGTAAACATGATTGTGCATTTGTGTCTTGGTATTGAAGAAGGAGCCTTTTTTCATAGTGAATTTTTCATTCAAATGTAAGTGATGATTTACGTTAAATATAGGTAAAGCATAGCTACATTTTCCTGAAGGATTGCAAGGAAGTGAAGAGCAGTACAATAAGTTGAAGCATAAAAGCTTTCTCTGTCATAATATTTATTATAATGGCATATAAAATAGCTGAAATAAATAATAGATGACTAAAAGTAAATTCATATGATAAAGAATCTTTCAGCAGACACCATTACTTCTGACTGCTCCAGTTTCATACAGAGTTGAAGAGTCTTAATAAATATGCTGTAGCCCCTGGATCTTATGTAAGCACAAGTCATTTCGTAAGGGCCTACTTAAAATGTAACATAGTGGACACTAGATAATTTACTGTATAATTTCACTCTCAAAAAATACCATGTATATAGCTTCAATATTTAAAAGTCCTTAACTCAAAAACGAATACACAGCACAACAACAAAAATACCTGACTTTGAAGAACTGAAAATACAATAAATTGGCAAAAAGCAGTTTAAGTTGATGAAGAAAAATCTTGATGACAACATCTTGCAATGCAAATAGTTCTCATATGCAGTGTGAGAAACAGAAAATCTTCAGGAAAAAAAGAATTTGACATCGAACCTGATGAAAAGTCTGTGGAATTACCTTAAAATAGGTAAAGTAAACAAATAATCAAAACTCAGCATACGACAAGTAATGCCCAAATCAACTCATATTTCCACGTTGAGGACATGAGAGGATGTTTTAGAAGCACGTCTGACAATTTGAGACATAGCTTACGACAGTCAACAGCCAGTGCCATGCACTATTTATGGAGGTACCTAATAGGGAAAAAGGCTCTCACTCAGGATTAGGACTGTAAGTATTATTGTCCCTAATGCAGGCAACATTTGGTACTTCATGCAAAACTGTATTTATGCAATGCCAGCTTCGTCTCCTTGGACACTTCGAATGCTGCACAGCTACCACTCGTGGAACTGACTGGGACAGATGAATCTTTAAGAGTAATCCAACATACATGCTAGATACTCTAATAATATGTTCTTCCGCTACGTTTGATACACCTTGATAAAGTCCATTAGAAAACATCATGGCAGAACAGTTTTACACTCGTTTTCCTAGTTTTTCTCCCCTCCACCCCCCAATATCAGCAATTTCTATACAGTACTTTCAGATTGTCATTCACTTTATGCAAGAGAAGAAGGTATGTGACACAAACCAATTTCCTAAATATTTATTATTTTATCAACCCAGGTGTGTGATGTACAAGGAAATAGCTGGGACTGACTGTGATTCTTCATGAAACTCAGAGATGAAAAGGATTTTCTTTCTTTCATTAGAAAGAAAATTTATTTAGTAATACTTGGTTTCACTATTTCCCAACATACTTGTTTTACCTGTATTTTGGTTGTAATTCACTGGTGTAAATTTTTCCACTATCCATCTAGCTCAATCCTGTCAAACCTGTGTTCACGCTGTGTGTGAGCTTGCTCAAAACCTCATTTTGTAAAGCCTGGTTCTTCCTGCTTAAGTAACTAGG
The DNA here is from genome assembly GCF_000708025.1 of Charadrius vociferus. Classification (NCBI taxonomy): domain Eukaryota; kingdom Metazoa; phylum Chordata; class Aves; order Charadriiformes; family Charadriidae; genus Charadrius; species Charadrius vociferus. Next base: position 2,312,618 of record NW_009649588.1, read on the forward strand.
TCTTCATCTTCTTCCCAAAAATGGAATTCTGGCAGGGGTTTCCTTCATCAAAGTCAAGTAAAGGCGAGTGACCTAATGGGTCAGTAAGAGCCTACAAAGTGCTGGTCATCCTTGGGCCTACATTTTATTATGAAAATGGAATTATTATTATCATCATCATCACCCTCCTTGTCTCTATCGCTTCTCCAGAAAATTTATGGATGTTTGGCAGAGAACAGTGTCTATCTTTTTGGCATCATCTACAACTTGGAGCAGTAAGAGGCCTCTTCAGAAAACCTGAAGCTCTCAAGCTGTAGTAGGACTCTACTGCAAATGAATGTCTTAGAGTTGCAAGGGCAGCTCCCCACACATGACAGTCTAGAACAAACACCTGAACTGGGGCTTTCACTGTTGAGCTCAACTGGGTTATGAAAGCAACAGAGAAGCCTGGGTCCTCCTTTAGCTAGAGAATAAACATAAAGGCAACAAATGAGCCACTGAAATTCTGAGGACAAGAGACCTGGAAGACTGATAAAGACGACCTGATACAAAGAAGTTCAGTTTCTGAGGATGCCATAGAGCAACATGGCATTCCGTCCTCACTTTTAAACAAATCACTATTCACAGCAATGTTTTTCCTTCTTCCAAATATTCAATTTACTTATAATTTAAAATCTATGTCACAAATAGAACAATGTGATTGAAGTCTTTAGGTATAGTCTGTATATTTAAGTTGGATGTGAAAGGGCTTTCTTGGTCATGCAACAGTGATTTTAAATTCCCCAATAATTGTAAAACTGTATCTCTGTCTATTAGTAAATCTACACATAAAAAGAAATTCAAAACACAGTTACTCATTTCTTTGTGGTTGCTTAATTTTTCCCATTTTAATATCTTTTTTTAATAAATCTTCTGCAATAAATACCACTACAATAAGCAATGTTATTTCACAATCTTTACATATAGTTAACTCTTAGACCAGTATCTCGGTAAATTCGGCCTTTTATATCTTCATAAATAATTAGAAAGGAAAAACATCTGCATCTTTTTCTGAAATCAGTATCTTCAGAGAAGTAAACTATGTCATCGCAATCCTAAATCATGCTTAAAAAAGAATAAGATAAGTCAGTCTCCTAAGGACATTTTTAAAATTATTTATTCCTTAGCCAGAGAGAACAAAGAAACACAAAAAATTACTAGACTATAATTTCAGAATACTTCAATTTGTAGGCTCCAAATGCCCCTGATTTTTCCTGGATGCACATGGTTCCATTGCAGGCAGTACACATCTGCATCAATAACAAGAAATTACATGCATTTAAAAAAAATAATCTACCATAGGTTTTGGCATTAGGAATTTGTTTGGCTCTTTATGTACGTGAACTATGGCTATTACTTGAGAGCCTACTTTTAGCTGGATTTTTTTGTTTCCCTGGATATAGATCATCACTTTCCCTCTCCAAACACCCATTCCTGTAAAGCTCATTTGAATTTTTCTTGGGGAATCTCAAATAATCTTGGCAATATATTACACGTATATGGTTTACTACTCTAATAAACATATCTTCTTGTTTACAGAGTAATCGAGGGAGCCTGGGAACATGTAACCAAATCTCGACTGTGGAGAGCCTCCTATTCAAATGCTTTCAATTCTTTTCATTCTGCAAGATTTGAAGCGATAGCACGCCACTTTTTCAAAATAGCAACAAGGCAAACAGCATTGGGATAATTTAGAAGGTACAGACTTTGTTTCCTTTGAAAAACTTGCTCAACTTGAAGTTTTTAAGACTAAATAAACCCAGTTTATGCGTTGCTGAGAAATATGCAGTATAGGAGGTAAATAGGTTAATGGATCTGTTGGAAATGGCAGGAAAAACACAATTTCCAAACAGATTAAATCAGTAACATCCCTATTGCAATACAATATTTTTGTTGTTAATTATCCATAGAATTAAAGATGTGTTATCTTATCCGTACAGCTATGCACACACCAATTTATAAACCTTACGGCAGGACTTGACACACACAGAGGAAAGTTAGCATCCCTACTGCAGATGACAAACAAGACGAGAAAAGCATGATGGTCAAAAGGGCAACAATGTTTAAGTAAATACAAAACGAACCCTTTTTCCCTCTTCTCTCATGATCCATAATCATAAGCTATGTTGTTGCCTGAAAGTGCAGACATGCACTGTGCAGTGCATTAATCCTTCAAACACTAACAGATGCTGGCAGGGATTTAGGCTGGAATGTATTTACAAAGTGACAAATTATGTTCCGTATTATACAGAGAGAGAAAGAGCACCCACAAATAGGCTGATAAATGTCAGCTGCAGTCACGACAAACGGTTTATTTTTATTATACTGTAACCACAAATGTTTTTTGCAGGGAGGCCCAAAGATTTATTTGTTGCAGGAAAAAACAAGATTATATATGACACAAAGTAATAACTGTGAGATCACTGATGTTCTGGGCAGTTTGCCCTCCTGGAAGCTATGCTCAGATTGAAAAATGTTGCTTAAAAATGGTATGTTATATGACACAAAATAAATAGTTCATAAATCTGTATTGAAACAACAATAACTAATAATTAAAGACAGTCTTAGGACACGGCTTATACAAGTTAAAAGGAAAGCATACTATTTCCTTTAGTGAAACACTGAAAATGAAGTAACAATATTAAAATAAATCTGACGAAATTGTTTTAGATTAAAAACAAAGTGCTATAATTGCTAGATGGAAGCAACATATATTTTAAATGTGGTCATCGCGCTATATGAACATTTAGCGTAGCACAATTAATTGGCAGAATAGTGACGTCTGCAGGTTTAAAAATGCATTGCAGCTGTTCTGAAGCATCTCAAAGCTTGCCCATAGATAAGATAAAGTTCTTTGCCCCCCTCTTAATACTGGCAAAATACGAATAGCAATATGGCTAAAAGTCATCGCTTCTTAAAGCATGAATAATTTCAGGATGCTTCAACATAAGTAGAAATAAATACAGGAGGCAAACAAAGAAATGAAAGAACTGAATAATTAGCTATTTAAGGCATTTTAATTGGCAGTTCAGGGTCACCATTTCCTACCTTTACACAACCTAAAATAGATATCTCACAGAACAATATCCTCAAAAAAAATAACAACATATATAAATTCTTTTGTTTCCACAACCGTTCACATTCCCTAGCTAAGAGATACACTGAAAATGCTCACATTGTTATGTATGTAATTTTAGAAAGTGAAATAAAAGGACTGAATCACATTAGTAAAGATTTCTTGTACAAATAAGGGTTGGCAGGATCAGGTTCTTAATATACACTCAATATACACAATATAGACGTCAAGAAAAATATTAAGTCTTCCTGCATGCACAAGAAAATATCAGGCGTATTTGAGCAGTACCAGAATATGGAAACCTGGCATTATGCCACCTGATTTGTGATCACAAAAGGAGGAAGTTTGTCTGTACTTTCTTTCTGAAGAAATAAAGATGGTGTGACAAAGAAAATGCAAACAAAATTAACACAAAGGCTGGAATTAGATTTCTGTGAAAATGTGGCCCATCTCAGGAATCATCTTGTTCTACTTGTAATCACCAACATAAATATAAAATCAAATATATCATTAAAAACACAATGTAATTCCAGGGTTTTCTGAAAATCTGAGATCAAAGTCTAGACCGTGTATTCTACAGATGCCTAAAGCTGACGGCACTCTGACACAGGCAGGAGGGGTCATAAGGCCATGTCCCTTTGTTCTAATAATTAAGAAAGTTTTAAATGGCTTTAGTGTAAATGTGAATGAAGTCCAAAATCAACTGTCTTATTTTTAAGCACAGCCAACATGAAAAGCTCTGAAATTTTCATTTACTAAATATACATGAATTTTCTGATAAAATTTTGATCTCTAGATACCAAAAGTACTCCAGAAAATAAATCTCATGCAGCAATATAGGGGAAGAGTTGACGGCCACTTGTCACTATACTTACTAGAATACTTATTTCCTAAATACAAGTTGCCAATGAACAATATAGTGACAAGGATGGAGAATATGCCTTAAAAATTATACTCTTACAAGTATTTGTACATAAAAACAAAGAAGTGCTGCCATTACAGCAAGTAAAGCGGTGAGAAAAGCATAATAATGACCTAGTTTTAAATATTTGCCTGAAGAATAGGTGTGCAAGATTGAGAGAAATGCTCTAGAGATAAAAAGGAGGGGGGAGCAAAGAAGAAAAAACCAACCACCATTGCCTTTCCCCTTCATAAAAGAAGCGAAAGCGAACACAAAGAACTGAACACGAAGAGAAGCAGCATGCAAAGTTTGTGAGTAATACTCTCTCTGCTGGACAGAGAGACTTTTTAGATGCCTTCTGCAGTTCTGCAACCATAAGCGTTAATGTTCTAATGTAGTCATTCAGTTATTAAATTGTTTTTAATTTAACAGCTCTTGTAACATAGCTAAATAACTAGCACACAGTCTACCTTAAAATTTTGCTTTTAAGCAAGTAGCTTAGGCTTTTCCCAAATTTTAAGGTAAATACTGGCTGTACCTACCTGAACACGTGAAAAAATAGCAGCTACTGTATATCTTACCCATATGCCACATGCAAAAATGTAAAACATATTAAAAATTTTCAAAAAGAAAATTTCCAAGCAGATGTTTATAAACAGAAGGTAACGGATAAAAACCCAAACACAATGCTGCATTATGTTACATGATTCACTGATGAACCCATTGGAACTACAGCAAAAAGCCCTTCTGGAAAACTTCCAGAAATTAAAAGGTGCAAACAAGCTGCCTAATACCCTTGCGTAGACTGAATTCTTATGAAGAAAATAAAGTTTATTGTCTGGAAACACAGAAAGCATGAGGAAAGCACTAAAGCAATGGAGGTGAACAATTAGACAGATGTTCACTTAAGGAAATAAAGAGAACAGAAGAAGCCATCACTGAGGAATTTTACGAGAATACTGACAACTCTGCACCTCATCAAGGGCATTGGTAAAGTTAAAGCCACTGAAGCCATTTCTACTCAACTCCAGTATAACTGCTGACCTTGCAGAAGGCTGCATTTAGCAAATGTGGCTTAGGAAAATAGCATTATACTTTCCATTTTACTATTTTTTCCCGAACTCCATCCATATACTGTACTGTATTTTTCAAGAAAATTAACTTTATTTCCTTGTGTAATATTACATACACTCAGATTTTTTTTTTCCTAACTATGCTCAGGTATCAGGAAAATCTATATTTAAAAAGCCTTTGTCATTTAAGCAAAATTAAATAGTGTCAATTACATCTGATCTTCAGACACGTGTATACATGAATAGCTGGAATGGTTTTGCTTAATATGATTATATACATTTCTAAAGTAGTCGGGAGTTTGCATAATACGCAATATGTCAATCTGGACTTGTTTTAGAACATACAACGTTTGGCATTTAACTGCTAAGAGAATAATGGAGAAAAAGCATATTTTGTTGATAAACTGTCTTGTAGAGCAAAAAATATAGACATACATGCAGGCAAAAGGAGAAGGAATTAGTAATAAGAGGTAAGATTTTTTGGCAAGGACAAAAGCCTTACTTTTCTGTACTTGTGCAGGCTGAGGTAGAAACGTAATCTGTTCCATGAACATACCTCTATTGTTTAAAATATAATTTCAAAACTCTGGTTTATGATAACATTTCTCTTGCATATTTTCAGAAAAATATCCTCCAAATCTCAAGCGTACTACTGATTTCTCCTTTTCTTTTATCTACTTATATGTTTTCAAAAGTGACTCCCAGAGTAACCAGAAACTGTAGCTCGGTATCACTAACCCAACTTTCACCTCTTTCTTGCATGCAGCGGGCTGCTTCCCACAACATTCACCCATTGTTTCTCAGCTGTAAATATAAACACAACATGCATCCCCTTGCTCACATACAGCACGGTATGCAAATATCTGAAGTGAAGCCCCCGGTGATCCAATTGCCAGAGTTCCCACCAGCGTTGGAAACCGGGCCCATCAAAATTGTTCTGTAATAGCACTGGCATAAACAATTTGGGTATCAGGTTGTAGAGATAGGGAGAAAATACTAATTAAAAGCTATGTCCTTCTCTAAATATTACTTGTACATAAAATAAATAAAAAAATGCCCTAGGAAGTAGATTTTTATAAAAGACTCATGGCGTTTAAGAGCACCAGACTGCCTCTTTTGAGCATCAGCCACCAGTCCCATTTATAAAGAGGGACAACCCATTCCTTGGAAATGGTTTTGCAGGGTTTGCAATACAATCAGCAGCTCCCCCAGGTCGGCAGGGGACAAGTGGTGTATTTCCCACACGCTAATGTTTGAAAGTTCTCAGTAACTCAGGAGAAATGCAGAAGAAAATTTCATCATTCACATTTTAAATAATATAAAAGATGCGGAATGTGATTGATTTCACACTAGAGAGAATTGAAATTACAGTTATGGGATAGGTTTTTTCATGTACTGTAAGGTCAAGTAATAGTAAATAATTAATGAATTATGAAACAAATTTTCTATATGGCAACACATAAATTCTATTCAATAAGATCTAAAAGTGTAGTTACACCAAAAAGCCATACAATATATCACAAAATGAAGAAAATGCATGATGCTGAGGAATAAAGGGGGGGTTGCCATTATATTGGAATAACCGTTACTCTTACTGAATATAAATAACATCTTTCCATACTTCCACATCATTTTCATAAGTTTTACATCTCATAATCTCCTACTTTCATCTTACTGCTGATTTGGTTTTAGCTGAAGTCTAAGGATTGCTTATCCTTATTCCCCCTTTACTAGTATAAATTCTACACTCTTTGATGCTGAGGCTCTCTCCTACAATTTAGTAAAGTCCATGATAAAATACTGTAGGGATCTTGGTTAGACTGACGTGAGCCACTGACATACAATTAATGCTATAAATGCAAGTCAAGAAGTCAAAACGGGAACCCCCAAACTACCAGAAGTCACCCAATATATTTTTTGTCTTGATACCTTAAAATTAGTTGAATTTGGAGCTTTCTGGATTAGTAGGTGGGAAACCTGCTTCTTCAGCTGCATAAAATTCATGCTCTGATTATCTTCTCAATAATTAAAAAACCTGGATTTTGCTAAGAGATTAAACTAGTCTGGATTTCAGACTCAACTATGGTAAAATATCACATACAGAAAAGGAAAAAGGGGAGGAGGAAAAATAAGCAACTTTTGAGGAATGTGTTTCTCACTTATGGTGGCGGCTTAAAGTCATTCAGACATTTGAAATTGTCCCAGGAGATAATAAATCAGAAAAGAACAAATTTGGCAAAGTTCCTGCCAAATTTTTGTATCAAATGCAGACAATTTATCCCATCTATTTCCTAAATAGTCTGGGCAAAACCCCTTGAAATGAATGTAAGCCAGATGTTGGGTCTCCTACAGCAACTGTGTCACCATATAATGTCCTTGGTTTGGGTGACAGTAATTGCAGACAAGGAAGGACATAGCCAGTCACAGTATGTACAGTCGTAATAGAGAAGTTTTGAGATAATTTACAAACACCATCATTTGCATAGCTATAAATTTCAGCCAATAACCTGCAGTAGTATATATAAGCAGTTTGAACCTGGTCCCTCCAAAATACATCAAGTTCCATTTAGATATAATCACTGATTCACAAACACCCCACAGCAAGAGTGTGTGTTCTCCCGTTAGACTGAAGAACAAAACACAAAATCAGAAATGAGAGGCCTGTCATTTTTTTACTCTTCTAATGGTATAAACTCATTTACCACGCCGCTTTGGAAGACGTAGACAAACAAACAAACTTGTCAAGGAGATCTAGAACAAATTTCAACCTTTTGCTCTAGAAGAAATGTTAACTTCCAAAAAGTTAAAGCAGTTCCCTTTCCAAAGATGCTTATATTAATGGCATCTTAAATAATGCAATTATGAAAAAAGTCATCTACAAAGACTCAGTCAAAACGCAAAAGTAAATTAATTCCCTAGAAATTAAAGAAGAAAGTTAATTTTTGATGAATCAAGCTGGTTTTATACCCTTATAATAACTATGGTCATTTTATGCAATGTAATGTTTAAAGGAGTCAGGATCATGCAGTTTTTCAAATGAAACCCATTGTTTCATGTATAGTTTACAGAATCCTATTGTCTTTACATTATTTTTAGGCAAAATTTTCAAAGCCATGATGTACCTTATAAAAAGTTTTCTGAACTGACCCTGATACACAATGCCTGTGACTTTGGAACTAGATACTTTTTCTCATATATGTGTAGCTTGAAAAGCCTATGACCACTGTCAATTTGTATTTTTAATTCCAGGGCTGACAAAGTTTAGTGAAAATCACCCTTTTCTCCCATCCCATGAAACCATTCAACACGATTTTTCAGTCTTTTTTTCTTTCACTTCATTCTGTCTTCTCCAGTGTAGACAGCGAATTTGATCAGTTAAAGAACACAGAACTGCACAAGGTACAACACAGCGTTTTGAGGCATGACTCACTTATTCTCTCAGGCCCATGTGAAAGGATATGCCAAAATGATAACACATGGAAGGTTTATATTTATAAGACTTTGATTAAGTAGGCAATTTTAGGAGGACAGAGACAAGTTAAAGGAAAAGGCTCCAGAAGTACTGAATTTTGGTTAAAAAAATCAACAGCATTCCTATAATCAACTAACTCCATGGATTATTTAATAAGCAAAATTATCCAGCAATGAAAAATGCCATCAATGAAGCAGATGAGGCAATGAGATATGTAAGCCAACCATTTAAATGCCTTTTAGCACTTGTAAGCATTTGGTTTCAATTTAGTTTTTCAAACGCCTCATGCTACGGTGCTGGAACTCTCCAAAAAAAAAACAACCCACCAAAACCAAACCACCATAAACAGACAAGACAAAAACCTGAGCTGTTTCTCAGAACTGCATAAAGACCTGTGCAATAATTTTCTAAAGGCTTAACCTTTTTTTTTGTTTGTTTGTTCCTGAAGAACAGGATGACTATACAACTAGAAATGAAGTTCCACCAAATAACTGCCAGCCCTGTAAATGTACACGGTACCATTACAGATCTGGCTCCTAATATCCACACCTCAATCCAGCAATTTGGCAAGCTTAAGCAAATGCCTATTTGCATTTTTAAAGGTAAAGAGCTTGGTGTACCTGATGCCTGTAAACTCTTGAAAGGTTTATTAGTGTACTCAGTTCCCATTAAAATTGACAGCAACCAAAGCCCACTGAAAATTCCATTTTTCCTTTAAAAATAGGGTGGGGATTTTTTGCAGTTAAGAAGTTAAATTATTTGCTTTAAGTAAGTCAATATATTTAAGATTTAAAAACCAAGCCGAAACATCATTGTATCAAGAGCAGAGGAAGGATTCCAGCCAAAGCAAAGGCCTGAACTGAATCACTTTCAGCAGACCATTTTTCCATTTCACTTTCCAAGCTACGCGATGGCATTTCAAAGGTGCCGCGAGCTGCAGGCCCCCACGCTGACCAGCGCAAAACGGCTGTAACTTGGGCTCCAAAGCCAGAAATGTTAATTCATCATCCTGTCAAAATAATGACATTCATTCATAAGTACCATCCAATCTCCTCCACACCTGGCTGAGTCCTCTGTTCAGCCTAGTGAAACACACTAATTACACACTTTCTCCGCCTGTCCTCTGGACAGCGTACCTCACCGTATTTGAAAAGAGTAATGATTTAGAACTAAAAACTGGGCAAACACCCTTAAACTTGACAGAAGAACAGACAGGCCAGAGAACCCAGGCATGTTAGGTGCCATACTCAGTCCATCAGATGCCAAGCCCGCCTCGCTGAGCACTTTGTACTAAGACTTTTCCACAAAGCCTCTTGGCTATCTTGCCCAGGCAAAATTAATTTAAATCTTGCAAGCTGCTGATATAAGATTATCTCAGTCAGAGCATCTTGGATCCACGGCCCTCGTCAAAAGTAAAGCATCAAACTACGATCGGTGCTTGTATACTCTCACTTGGGCAAATGAAAAGGATGATAAGAGAAATACGATTTCCTTTCCAAATCCCTGTGCGATAACAACCTACTACAGCTGTACTCTTATGCTTCTTGCACAAAACAAGAAGCAAAGCCTAGAACATCCCAAACGAATGGCATAATTCTTCCTGTGTCCAGCTGAGTGACTACTTAGACATTTCAGGCAAAGGAGTAGAGAAGGTTCCTTCAATTACCTTCTGCTCAGAACATTCACATCTAAAACTGAGGATGCTAATTCAAATCCTTCTAAGCACACACACACATGCAAAAAATAGAGATACAAATCTTCCATTAAGCATCACGATTAAAAACAGGAGGAGGTACAACCATGTTATCTCCCGGAGCATCCCAATCCAGTAGGCAATGTCTAAGAGCATTCACCAAGTAAGGCTCAGCTAAAGGAAACACACCTACCATGCAGCTCAGTACGGTTTATATATTCAGAAATATTAGGACTAATTGAATTCTAAAGATGGGAAAACCCAAGTATGCAAGTTACCATGGAAATTTCTTTGTAAAAGCTTATGTGCTTCAGAATTTCAGTTTTTTCCAGAGTTTAAGGAAAGATTTTGAGGATCCACATTCTGAAATGCTGTGCTTGGTGAAACAGCAGTGCAGAATTTAGGTCCCAGTATTTCAAACTGAACTAGTCCCAGGCAGAGGCCAGCCTCTTTCTGCAGTGTTCCTTCACGAGCATGTGAATTCTGTTGCATTCACAAAGGGCGCAAAAACGTGTAACGCTGTGCACCAACCTGCCACGCGCTCTGTGGGCTACCGAAACTCCCACCTCTTTCTAGACTGGCAGCCAGCCTGACCTATCAAGTCCAGGTTTTTGATGATGCTCAAATACTCTTTCTTCCTTTCTGTTGAATTTTATTCGCTTACCAACCTTTAAAAGACCTGTGCTCATCTGTTACCACCTTTGCTGAGGCCTGGTAACACTGGGCAATTGCTATCAGGCAGCACAAAGGCTTTGCTCTGACATGACCCATCTGCAGCCATGCCCGTCATTAAACAGCAATTCTGAAGGGATTCCTGAATTTTAAAGCATTAAAACCAGACTTACAAAATAATTCCTCTAGGTTACATGGCAGATCAGAGACAGAATCTAACCAGCTCCATCCAGGTCTCACAATAGATGTTAAAACCTTCATGGCATCAGCTTTCATGAATGACCCTTTTAATAAGGTACAGAAAAAAAGAAAATTTAGACCTGACCTTTAAAATACACTCTTGTTATGTTTTTTAACCATTGCAGTGACGAGGAGGAAGTGTTTTCCTGAAGGAGTATACTGTACCTTTAATGGTTCATTTGTAGTTCAGAACAAAATCTGAACTATTTGTTGTTCATTGTTGTTATATTCTGTTCCAAGGTTCATAATTTGAAAATTGACTTTGGGGACTTTTTGCTTGGTCTATTAAAATGATTCATGTTGCATTCAACATAAATTGTGCATACACAGAGGAGGTTTAGCACACGTATTCACAGTATAATAACTAAAGTGAATTTTGTACAAGCTGCAGTTTGTGGCAAGGATGCAGTATCATTTGTCTTAATTTTTCTTCAGCATTACATTAGGCTAGTGCATTTACATTTTCAGGTATGGCTAAACACTTTAAAACTTCCTTTTTACAGCATGAGTAAAGAGAGAATCAAATCTACATGTTTATATGATGTAACAAAGTAATGCCTTTTTACTGTCTAAAGTACACATGGATTTACTTTCCACTTACCTTCCTGCACAAAGGCAACTGCAAAGTGCATGAAATATTCACCACCTATGAATCATGTAGTGTTCCTATTAAAAAGATGATAATGTTCTGTTTTACCTTTCAAGCCATGATATGGTAACAGTCACAGCGTCTAAGTGGTTTTGTCACTCAAAACTACCACTGTAATAATATACAGTAAGGGATGAGTGTGTTCAGTGTTTTATAAAACTTTAGGGCCATTTCGTGTCTATTAAGTAAATAATTAAGAGCTGAGATATGACTTCAGATACTAGGTTCAGAAATACTTATTTTGCAAAATTTGAGAAAGTAGATTTGCCGTGGAGGGCAGAATGAGAAACCAAGACTGTATTCTAGTTGTCACTCTGTCTTCACCGAGTCTCAGGAAAAGTTCATCTGTTGTATGTGCTTATTGTAAAAAACAGTTTAATATTTCTAACATGGAAATTTTTGAGAAGATATTTCAACTTTCAGCTGTACCGAGTGTGATTTTTCACTATGGTTATATTCTGGTCTTCCCTTCTGCAGTGCAATTTTCTTCTCGCATAGATTTTTAGTACACAAGTGTCAATGCTTGAGGCTAAAAAGCATTCAGAAATTGATACCTACGGACAAAATGTGTGGGCAGACAGTCTGGACAAATAGGTTTTGTGTACAAAAATTCTTGCAGAATGACCTGCATATCCAAGAATTGATCAGTCCCCAGAAGTTAATGTTAGTTTGATATCAACAACAACAGCAACAAAGAAAACTCTAAAAGCAAATCACTTTATTTAGATGGAGTCCAATAATCCAGAATGGATTTTGCACAAAAACGGATAAGAAGCCATTATGCACTTAATATTGCATTGGGAAGGAGCCAAGCTGACGTGGGAATTTAAGCCAAAATATTCTTTTTTCTTCAGGATACAGAGAAATTCAACTTTTCCTTTTTTCTCTAGTCGGAGTGATTTCGGAGGTGTAATACGGACTTCTCTAAATCTGAGAAGCACTTAAAATTGCAGTATACTTATGCTGAACATATTCTGACCATCAAAGCGGAGCAAGGTGAACCCCACCTTCAGTACCACAATAAACCTTCGTGCCTGAAGAGCAAAAGTTTCTTGCCATTCTGTACGGACCCAACAAAGATAGTAGTGGAATGCACAACTCAAAAGTGTTTTCAACCTTTACTTCAGCTGCTCTACTAGGTCCTCCATCATCCAAATATATTATGCCCGAAGGGGAGATCAGTTAATAAGCCTGCTTCCACCCCCCTGGCGCTAAGTGGGCCTGACGCCCACTGCAGAAGAGCCAGTGACTCCCACGCAGACCGCATTGCAATAAGGGCCACATTTTCAGCAGCTGACTGCTACTTTTTCTTTTTTCTAAGTAAACAACCCCATAAAACTACCAAATTTTTCTAATTCTTCTATCAGTATCACATAAAAAGAACATGAACAAGTATTAGAAGACCGCATAACTAATTAAAGGTGCCCTGTTAGGCTCTATGGACCAAGGCTGAGGATACGCAGCTCCTATTGCAAGCAGTATAAGAACCACTTAACATTCAAGGGTTTCCTTTTTCCCTTATACGCATCCTTATTTTACCTCTGTGTCTCCATTTCTGTCAGTACGCCATAAGAACAACTCTAGGATGAAAGTCACCTTTTTCCACTAAAACATTCTGCCCAAGACGCCGCTCAGGCTCCGGGCAGGCGGACAGTAAGGCCTGGAGCAAATCTCACAGCAGCACCGACATCTGTACCATCATCAGACTGTGCACCTGGAAGGTGGAAAAAGTGTGGATGGTGCAATGAAAAGCAGACCTGGGCAAGGCTGATAAACGTCATCCAAATCCATCTAAGGGTAAATTTGCAAAAGCCGTGGCAGGGCAAACTCATTTTTTGGAGCTTACAGCTTTTCAGGACTGGAACTACTTTGTTTGCAACAGGCAGCGTGTTTATGCATCTGAGGTTTGAGGAAAGGCAGTCTTACACTGGGAAAAAAGTGAAAGAGTTCACATGCTATCGGACAGTTTATAGCTACTTGGTATGTCTTCCCGTCATAGGCAGGGCTTAAGAGATATAATCCTAACGGATCACGTTCCACGCAGTATTTTAAGACCATATATCTGCAGAGACCATCTCAGGCCAAAAGAAAAAAAATTTCAAAAAAAACCACCAACCCTCTTGCTACACAACATTTGCTCCACTTCCATTAAGCAGAATTTCCTCATAAACTTGCTTAATAATTACTATTTTAACTATAAGCAGCAAGACTGATATTCTGAAAGACTAGCTGAAAAACAATTAGGATAACAAGAGATTTTATAAAGACACAAAAATAGGAAGCACAAAGAAATACATATTCTAGAATTAAATACAGCATAGAAAACAGGAGTCAAAACACATCTTTCCTTAGTTTTTATATACAATAATACTCAAACTGTAGGACTTGTAATTTATTTTTATTAGCTCTGCTTTCCTAAGGAGCATCAGTTTCCCATCACTTTACATAAACACTTAGGAATATCTTGGAAATATATAAAGACCTTTATTGACTATATTAATTAAAATTCAGGAAATTCAAGTTAACAATGCAGTGCAGAAAATGAAGAACAGAAATCCATACAGAAGCACTTAACTCCAAAATGCATTCAGAATCCTAGAGACGCAGGTACTGTATGTGTTAAATCATACAGGGTAAAAAAAATAAAATAAATCTATATTTTAATCTTTTTGGGCGGAAACAAATTATCTTATTTACTACATGAATGGTTTCCTCAATTTGACGCCAATCTTTGGAGGCAACTTCAACCTGTCTGAATTAAACAGTCTGCAGAAGAAAAGACTAGATTATTTATATTATAGAATACTGTTAAAAAATAAAATTGAAAGATTACTTTACCATACATTGAAAATAAGAACATGCACATCACTCCAGCTTACAAAAAACTAATTTTACTTTTTCTGTTCTGAGAGAAGTTTGATAAGTAGGAGACATGTTTATATATACACATATATATATGTATGTATGTATGTATAAATCCCCCCCAAAAGGCAGTACCTAAAAAGAGAACTTCACAAAATTGTCTTGCGTCTGTGTACTGTGATTATAGATGTTGCAATCAGATCCTTTGGTATTTAACCTTTTTATCTGCAATAACTGCATTGTATATATACAATACAGATAAACTTTATATTTCATTCTATACCTCATAAATAAGTCTTGACTTACGCTTTCTAGAGAAGTCACATTTCTTTTTAATACATATGTGCACATTGGAAAACAACCAGTATCATAATAAACTGATAATAATTCACTGAAAAAGTGATAGCGGCCAGATGAAAATATCTCAGATAGAGGAACATTTCCTAACATGTAATTTTCAGAGATGTGGGCAAAACAAATGAACAGTTTTAACGAAAGTCAAACTTGCATTGTCCACTCATTTTTCTACAGTTCACTGATACACAAATTTACTAAGTCAAGGCCTACTTACACAAATACCCACAACAGACAGTAATGATTCTTCACAGACAAACCTCTACCATGTATCATATCATGTTTACTTTAGTAGACATGACCTCCTGCACTGAATGCTTACACAGGCAGCTCTCGTGTACCAAAAAAAAAAATGACAGAATAGACAAAACTATCTGCATTTCACAGAAACTCACTGTCTGCCTCACTATTTGGTGTAAACTCCATTTCAAAAGGCTTTGCAGCCCCAGACAAATTCTGAAAGAGAAATATGTTCCCGCTGTGACAGAAAGCAGGCGCACAAACTCCGTGTGAAAATCCCCGAGGCACCCTGTGCTGCGCTGGCCAAGTCTCCTGGCTGCCCAAGGACCTGCTTTGTCCACCTGAGAAAACCTCGACTCTTCCCACCTTCTGCCGGCCACTGCCTGGCAAGATCTCCCAGGTGATTTCACAAATCACGACTTAAATTTGTTCCATGATTTGCCTAAGAATTTCTTAATTCACTTCCTATTTTGATAGCAGCTACTACTGAACTACTGAAATTGTAACTCGCTTGAAGAGGAAAGAAGAAAACTTCACCAAAAAGGGGCAAGCAAGGAAGAAAGAAGAAAGGATAGGGTTTTTTTGTTTGTTTTCTGTGTATACATTGGGTGTTCTTTTGGGGGGGAGTCTTCAAGAATTGTTGTACCCCTTTATTAACCACAAGCTGTTGTAGTTTGACAGCTGTTCACGTACGCTGACATGTACCATCCATAGACAGGAGACCCCAGCACTTACACGTTCTTCTTACAAACATTAAACTAGTGTAATAATAATATTCTTTAGTAAGGGCTGTGATCCCTGTTTAACAGACGGGAAAAGGAAGGCGTAGAGAGGTCATATCCCCAGAGGAAGTCCCATAACGTTTCTGTGGCAAAGCTGGGAACACAACCGCATGAATGCCTACTCCTTGTGCTAAGCGGCCGTCCACACCCTCCATCCATCCATCCATCCATCCATCTACCTGGGATGCAGTGGTCTTCAGCACCCACGGAGAGGTCTGTGTCATACCTAATGGGGCAGAGGAAACGGGCCACACGCATTGCTGGCATGTGGGCTTGTACCAGTGACGAATTTAGGCCAATATTTCAGGAGATGTGCTATATCATGCTACTCAGATATTCTTTTATTCTGCTGCTTTGAAGAGCTACTGTATTCAACTTGTTGCTCAGAAGCCTGCACAGCCCTGTAGCAAAAAAAGGGTTACATCATCAGTACAATAAAATCATTTCATGCCCTACTTGATCCAAAGTATCTCTTTTTATTGGTGATATATTTTAAAGAGATAATTCTGAATAACTGTTAAACGACTGTTGCAAAGACTGCATGAGAAAGTAAGAAGAGTCACAGGCAACGTTACCCTCACCAAAGCCAAAAATAAAAGTTGCATGAGCATCTTGAGCATAAACTGAGATAACCCAGACATGGCTAAGTCTTGGATATCATGCAACTGTTGCTGCCCCATGTGCTAGCAAGAGAATGTCGTATTAAATTAACATCTACTGCTCCTCTGCTTTACATAGAATAACTAAATTTATACGAAAATTGAAACCACGGTAATATATTCAACTATTAGCAAAGTAAAATTGATCAGCGCCCAAGTAAGCAAACCTGAGGAAAATGTTGCGAAAATGCTACCGGCATTTCAGTTTTGTAGAAAAACTATTTTGAATACTTAAAAAAAGGCGAATTACTACTGAGAATAAACTATACATGTATGTAACACTGTACTCACAGCATAGGGTACTGGTAGACTTAACAAGCTGCACGGAGCTTGCATGGAGCTACAGCCACTGAGGTTTATGACTACCATTATGAAATAGTTCATTACTCCTTGAAACAAAACTTTCTACACGAGTGGTAAGAACGAGAAAAGGCCAGGAAAGAATGCCTGCAATGTGTGTAAAATGCCACATGTCACCTACAAGACTGTGGGACTTTTCAAGAAGATATTGTGGGAAAAGCACCTTCACTGGAACTTCATATTCTTGGGTTATTCTTTCCCTGCCTCACCTTTGACTTAAATATAATGAATCTTTAAAAGATGTAAGCTGCATTGCATCCAAGTACTAGGTCCAGGCATTTACTTCTTCAAAACAATACACATGGAAGTGTCAAGGATTGTTTCTTCCAAAAAAAAAATTCCCTTTCAGAACTCTCAATGAGTGCTTGTACTAAAGATCAAATTTGAAGCATTCAAAAACCTTCAGTTCCAAGTGGATGAACATTCTTGGCCACACAAAAGGCTAATACAAGCATTCACTTCGACTAGAGTCCCATGAAAAACACTGGGTGACAAAAGCCCCTTACAGCAATCTGCACGAAGGAGAAATAAATTAATCAAACTGCCAAACGAAGAAGGCTGGGTTTGACCTCCTTCTGATCTCATTACTTCTCTATTACCCTTTTGAAAAACATCCTCTTACAAAGATCACTAATTGAAGATTATGTGGAGGGGAATCGCACCTCTCCATCACCGTGGTAACTTTGACTCATTTGTCATTCTAATAATTCACTTCTTTTCTTTTCTGAACAGACAGAGACACTAATAGACTATCATCAGTTAAAAAGGCAATTTTTCCATTTAATTGCACTCATTAAATACTGCACTAGAACAATTGGAAAAGCAATACTCTCAATATTTAATCATACAATAGCAATAATGAAACATTACTTCAAAACAAACATGGCAACATGTAGGATGACATAAAATACATGTTGTAACTTCTGGAGCATCAATATAATTTCTGGTAAAGGTATCTGAACCTTTTTCCGTACTTTTTATGACAACTGGGTATACGAAAGCAGTGGACTAACAGCATTGACTACAGCTGCACACTCGAGAGAAACCGGTGGGCAAACTCCTTCCTAATTACCTCATCTCTCTTGCCACTGAACCATGACAATAGAAAGGATTTCATAATCCAAAACAGGGAGCCAGTGAATTTGTGGAAAACATTGAACAAGACTGGATTTGCACACTATTTTACTGGAACAAATTGTATCACTTAGGAATGTAATTGAAGATAAAAAGGTTAATCGCACTGGTAGAGCAACTGCAATGGTCACAGTCATCAGGTGTCTATTTGACTGGGATATCCTATTTTCTGTCTTCTACAGAAACCATACATCTGTCTTCAGTGTAACCGCATTCCCATTCTAGAGAGTTCACAATAGTTTAACTACTAACATAACAAAGTAGGAGTTATAACCAAACCTTTGTGTTGAGGAGCTGTACAGAAAACTTGGAAGTGCCTGTTTCAATTTCAGATGTCACAATACGCAACGGCTGTCAAGAAATGTTTCTGGTTTTACTGCAATTCTATCTATAAGCGTAAATACACAAAAGCCAGTCAAGCAGTCAGGCTAACTTCACTGGGACTATTCCTGTCAATAGATACCACTTTATCTGTCATTTCCTATCTAGCTTTCCTATAGCACCAAATTATTAAAATATTTCGTTTAGGATTAGATGAGCACAATAATCAGGGTTGGTGACAGATATCCAAGCATAGTTTGCCATTCTAGATTACAGCTTTTAAAACTGAGCAGGTTAAAATTTGTAGAAGGGAAACAGACAGAAATATTAGAAAGCTCTTTGGTTTGAACTGCGTATTTCAAGAATACCCGTTTCTCCCAACTGTTGCACACACTGAGTCGTATCATCACTTTACAAATATCCCAGCTCAAAGCTGTCCCGTAGATACAGCGCTCCACTTATTCAGTGGAAGAAGTGAGGGGTAATCAGTAAAAGCAAAGAACAGAAGTTTTAAAAAACAGTTCTCTGGGCTACCTTTGCTAGGAAAAGATGCACCAAGTATAGTATCTCCTCAATCAATTATTTATTCAACACTTGCATGTGAGTAACCTTATTGATTCCAGCGAGATCAAGTGCCAGACCAATGTGCAAGAAGATGACAGCAGGACAGGAAGTCAAGAGGCATCATGCAAGGCCAGGTCAGAAAGGCTACGGCGTATAAGATAGTGGAATATTCCATCTAGGAAAAATTGTAATTTAGTTTTATTCTTCTAACTACAAATCTTAATATCATAAAGTTTTCAATGACAGATCTCTGAGTAACATTTTACGGTCAGGGAACGGTCCCTGAATGACTATAGTACATGAATTAAATACACAGTGATAGCAAGGGTCTTATTTATACATAACTTTTATCATAGTTATTTATACGTTATTATAACCTATACAACTTGTAACTTGTTATATAAATTCTAACTTTCGTTATTATATTTAGCCATTACTCTTTTTAAATAGAATTTCACATCCCTTTAAAATCAGACCTAACTCTGGTTAAACTAGCAGCCGCTGTCCAGACTGGGAGTTGACGGCCGTCGCAGGAGCGCATGTACTGAGAAAAGAGCAATTCTGAAGAGCAGGGAATGGGGCAGCTGGGGTGAACACATCCCCCCATCATTCTGCTGTTCTCAAACGCTCCATCATCTAGAATGTTCAAGAGCAGAAGCGTAAGATGCCTTCATGGATTCTGTAATAGAAAGTGCTTGAAAAATTTGCTTTTCTTTCACCCCAGAATCTCTCTGGCCAGCCAGTTAACCAACACCACAAGATATATTCTGAGAGTAAGTTAGCAAAGCACCATGAGAAGTTTTAACCGCTCACAGGACCCATACATGAGGGCCAAAAACATTTGCAAAGCCTACTGATTTAGTATAAAAAAATTATGCCTGATGTTAGACGAAAGCAGAGAGCAAGGCTAGATGAGGTGACCTAGACACACCACAGAATTTCACAGATAAAAGTTTATTTAATCGGTGTTCTCAGAGTTGGGAGGTGTGTTTTTCATAACCTTTACTGTTCAGTACTCAAGATGAACATCTAGACATAATGAGTCAGAAATGGCTTGTATGAAGAGTTAGTAGTCATAATATACAAATGAATCATGCATAATGACTATACAGTAAAAAAAGTGTCTTTTGGAAGGGGGCAGTAAAAAGGAAGAAAGATTTTGCAGAAAATAAAAGTTTAACAAAATGCCACAGTTTGATACTTAAAGCGCAAGTAAAGAATCTCCCATAAAGCCACCAAATACCACTACACTCATTTAGAAAGAAAAGAAGCGTTCATTTTCACTCCCATTCAGATGTAAAATTGCCTGCAAGCAAACACTTGAACACCTACTTTTTCGTTCAGAACATGTTCTTGCACAAATTCCAGCTGTGAGGGTACGACCAGGCTTTTAGAGGGGCCCAGGGAGAAGCAAGGAATGTCTCCCCTTGCACGGCTGCTCTCCAGATCGCCAGATCTGTGTAACCGGCTTCTGCCTAATTCTCAGCATGAGAATACGCTGTCTGCCAAGGCTACCTTGCGGTTAAGAGAATGTAACCTGTTACGCTCTGTTATCTAAACAGGGTTGGAAGTGGGTTTTGGACCCAGCTCCCTATCCTCCATAAATTTTTACACGTTAGAAGTAAAACTGGTTTTTCAATCTGTAATGCAGTAACTGCAATGTACCAGGCTGTTGTCCAGCCCGTGTCAAGTAAACCAACAAGGAAACCATTCTCCGCAATGCAGCGCAGCATTATAAAACCTTCTTCACTTACCTGTGCTTATTCTTAATGATACAGCAGTAATCTTTCATCTTGAGTGAATTCACTTTGTGTACCCATAGCGATTGCTTGTTTGGTGTTGAGCTATGAAAACGTCAAGAAAAAAATTACATTATCACTGACAGACCCGCTGTTACAATAACCCCATCTTCTTTCTCAGACGTTCCTTGTTCCACACCAGCAGATGGTGATAAAAATGCCCTGTGCTGGCAGATCTACACATTCTCACCACCAGCAAGCACGTCAAGCCACAAAAGGAGTGACAATCCTCAGCCTTTTCATCCTCAGAAAGTTCTCAGTAAAAAAGAGATAAAGCACAAACGGACTGTTTTCTTTACCCACCCATTCCAGCATGCGTCAGACTCTTCTTCCCCAATATATGTGTGCAAAACTACATTGGGAAGGCAAAAATATAAACAGGTTGAAAACGAGAACAAACAAGTTTAGTAAGATGAGTCCGGCAGTACATATTAAATTCTCTAAGTGGGTGCAGCCTCCAGGTCTAAAAGTACCCAGACTGCTAATTGCTGAAGACCAGAGGGGTATACACCGAGGGAAAAATCATTCTGTACATATTCTGTTATTTACTCTCCCTCTTTAACCGTCTGCTATTGACCATCTTTCGAGCCAGGGCACAGGACCTGATGAATTTCCAACTTGACTCAAATGTTGTACTTAGATTTTTAATACTAAAATCTCAAATAATAAAAAGCAGACAAAATGGCTTTACGCCAGCCATTATAAGACTTTTATTCTAATGGTTTCATCTCAGTCACCTCCAGTTTTGCATAGGCAGCCCAGAGAAATTGAGTCAATATACCTGTATGGACGCAACATGATTTATTGTCTTCTCACTAGAGACATCAAGTATAACCTTAGGTTGATGCTTTATCGATTCAATATCTATCATGTAAAGGATATAAAATTGGTTTCCTGCTTTTAAGACCAGTAGTCCACAAATGTACAAACTTCCTTTCCAGCACCTGAACCATGTTTTGTGGCCACAGTGTGAGCAATGGCAAGGACTAGGGTCAGTAACTTTAACTTAGAAATCAAAATCCTGATCAAAGCATGCAGAAAATACAGAAAATAATAGTTTGGGCATAGGAATTTTGCCCGTTCAAAAAAACTTAAGGAAAAAATGGACTAAAGTCAAGACTACTCTTCACTACTCAGTTGTCATTGTGAATATGGCACATGACATCTACCTACTGCATTTACAAAATATTTCTCATTTCTCCAGCTACTCGCTTCAAAAGGTTTCAACATTTAAAGAAACTGAGGCAGAATATCGAAACAACAACAATCTATGCACATTAGGCATTTTGAAGGTAGCAAAGTCATGGCAGAGACAAATGAAATAACTTCATTAAAAGCTAAAGTAGCAGCACACAGAAGAATAAAACCTGACTCCAAGAAGCCATAAATCCAGTCCCAATTCCTGTGTTCTCATACCTCTTTATGTTTATTTGGCTAGAAGGGAGAAAAAAAATTAAAATCTAATTTTTCAGAAGGACTAGTAGCAAACCTCGATACCAGCAGAAAAATAGAGGGTAATTTATAGAGTTGAAAGAAAATGCAAACTAGGTCACTTATGGTATAAACTAAGCAAATGCTACTGTACGCAAAAAGTAGATCATATAATTTAAATAAAGAAATAAAGCGCAGCACGACTTTTAAAGCATTGGTTTTAAAATAAAACTACGGGGGAGTGGGAGGAGGGAACAAGGCCTCACATTGTTAAATGTTACAACTGATAAGACTTTAAACAAGTCATCTGTGGTCATAAACAGGCAAGCACCCTTCAGCCCTGCTGGTATTCCTATGCCTTCTGAGGCACGGGCAGGAAATAATGCAAGGAAGGAAAAAAACCCTGAACTACATGGTAGGAAGAATAAACAAAGTAGGCAAAGAATGTGCACACTCTGTGCAAAAACCCATTCACTAGTTAGCTGATAAAACACATTTTTCTTCTTGCTCTAAAAGTGTTAGGAACTTCTACATGGAAACATGGCAATAAATACTAGAGAAATGCACAGACTATGCACCAACTGTTTTCAAGCACAGTAAGAAAAAATATTTAATGTTCTCCCCTCCCTTTCAAGTCTGCTGGAATAAATGCGCACTGAGACCCAGTTAAGCAGACATCTAACTGCGTGCGACAGGAGCCACTCTTTTTCTGGCTATGTCCACCCAACTCAGTTGTGCAGTGTCTAAAATATTCCACGTGTGTGAGCAGTCGTTGCAAAAGGAATTACATGGAAAGCTGCTCTTTGACTGGCACAAGAAGGGAGGGAACAGGGAAGATGAACCCTCCATGGGCCTGCAGAGAGGAGAAACTACTGGACGAAAGGGAAAGGGAAAGCAAAATACTGGGGCAAGCTCAGCCCCCCATCACAGGGACCAGCTCAGTAGATAGCCAAATGCTTTACTACATGTCCAAGAAATCCACCAGTTCTCTCAGAACAGGAAAACCACTGCTAAAGCAACAGATTTTCTGAGTTAACGGCCAAGGACTACATAAAAAGCAAGTGACTATCACATTTAGATTAAATGAGACAGTGCACGCAACAGTTTTCCAGGTGAAATTCTGGACTGGTAGAATTACAACGAACTTTGTAAGCCATTCTCTTAAAAACAAAACAAACAGAAGATATCAGACCACATTTTTCAGTTTCTTTAATACAATAGAAATAACAGAAAAATCAGAATGCTACTTGTACTTCTTTAGCCTTTGCAAGAAAAATGTATGTAGCTGCTTTACAAACATTTACTGTCAAAACATTCACTGAAATTAGAATGATAAGTTAAGTATAGCAAAATAAGTAATTCAAGTAACTATATAAATCACCACAAAGCAAAAAAAATAAAGCCTGAAATACTCAAAACTTTTGGTCTACGTTAATTCCCAATTTGCACGCCTGGAGTAGGATGTTCATTGTAACTACACAGCCTGTAATAAGGACTCGGGGCCCGGCATAACTACAGTGTCCAAAAAAGACTATCTTTTTCTCAGTTTACAATTACAGAAACAAAATATATGAATATTTAAAGATCTCATCTTATAAATTGCTGAAGTCCTACTGACTTTTAAATAAACTGGTAAGGGAATTCAGCTTTCTCCACAAACGAGACCTAAGAGGTTGCTTAAGGTCCCAACCTCATTTAGTGACAGAAACAAGAGTTAAAATTCTGGAAATCCTGGTTTCCAGTCCTATGCTCAGCTTGTACACGAGCTTGTCTCAGCTTAGATTTTACAACATAGGCAAATACCTTTATCACATGGAAGAACAAAAAAGCAAGTTCAATGCTCAGACAAACTGTATTGAGCTGATAACAAATAAATCAATTTTGAGGTTTTTAGCTCCTTTATCAATAGCACTCTTACAGATCAAGAACTTTCTAACAAGAAGCTTTGACTGCTGACTATACAATGTCAACATTTTTTTTTCAAGAGTGCGCCACATTATGCGTACTGGTATAAACACAGCATAAATTCACTTCCTCTGGATTTACACTGGTATTGCTAAAATCCATTTCTTAAGGCAATAAAACAGGTCTAATGAAAAATAAAATGTAAAAGTTACAATAAAAGGAATGATTTTTCCATAAAAATGTGCTGACGCATAACAAAGTACTACAACTGAGGGTATAGAAAGAAAAGAAGTATCACTTTGCAATCAGAAGGACTAACTAAAATAATATTCTATTAAAGGCAAGTTAGTATCACAGAATCATAGAATCCCAGGTTGGAAGGATCAAGGATCATCTGGTCCCACCTTTCTTGGCAAAAGCACAGTCTAGACAAGATGGCCTAGTACGCTGGAATTTACCCCTGCTATGAAGCTGGAAATCTCAAAATTACTTTTTACTGGAAACTTCTGTTTCTAGTCCCAGATCATTGATGACATATCCTGCTGCCACAGTCCTCGGTGCCCGTGCAGCCTCCCTTGCAACCTCCACCCATGTGCCCTCTTCTCTGTGGTCCAGGAGCTCCATCCACACTCCTGATGGTTTGGCCCTTCTGTCCTTACCTGAGCTATACCGTAGGTGTACCTGTCTTGAGCCCTGTCTTCAAGATGGACCTTGGACCTATGTTGAAGCCTCATCTCCAGTCCTGTCTCCAGCCCCACCTTCTCCTGCTCCTGCCTGGACGCCCTGGATGGACCCTGGACCTGAGTGACGCCCTTACCTTTTCTGGGACTGTCTGGGGAACTTCGTTATCACCACCCTCCTCAGCAGATGCTGTAAGGCTGGGCCCTGGTGGATGCCCTTGGCTCCTGGCTCACCCTCCCTCATGAAGCAACCCTGCTCTTGCTGCGCCCTGCCAGTAGCATTGGTATATGTTCCAAACATTAACATAAAACACCGCCAATGTCACTCTTTCTCAGCAAAAACCTTCTATGGATCTTAGTGTTCTTTTCTGGCTGTTGTTTTCTTTCACTGTTTTTCAAGAATTCCCAGTTCTTCTAAGAGTCAGATTTCTGATATAATTCATTCTATCATCCCAACATGAAATAAAAACACATCTTCATTTCCATCCACACTGAGACCAATTCAGATTTATTAAGGCTTCCTTGATATTCAGTGATGTCTTATAACCACTAAATCATCATGAAAGCTATATAAGCAAGAGCCTACAATCCTAAAAAAAAAAAAACAAAACCCAATCAAACAAGAAGTCCTCTGAGAAGTATACATCTCCTATAAAGCACAAAGCTTTCTAGAGTTCCCCAGAATGACCATTGTGCATCTACTGCTCCTCCTTTCCTCTTTGGGTGATCAATCACATCCAGCAACAAGAAATGGAAACACATTCTGATCTCTGGGCTTCTGGGATGGCTAGAAAACCCGCAGAGCCCCTCCTCTCATGCAAAAGCAAAACAAGAACAATGAGAATGGGCTTCAGCTTCATAAGCTTTTAGGATCATCACCCTTTAAGTGCTGGCCTTAACTCGTCCTACGACTCCTTGCATGCTATCGCTATATAATATGCTTCATAACCAGCAAGAGACAAGGACTATCGCCTACATTTTAAGACAAAACACAGGCATAGATATATTTTTATTCAGTATTCAACAGCATATTAAAGAAATGAAGTTCTGAAATGCTTTCTTCGGTCCTCTCAGGAAAAGTGCCATACATCATTACTTCTACTTTTCATACCCAAGATTTTAAGAAACTGCAAAATTTTTTTTTTCTAGACAATATTAAATATAAGGGCAAAGAGGATATTCATTGTCTCACAGTGTAATTGTCACCGAAGGAACCTGAGAGCTGTTTGTGTTTGTAGAAAATTTGTCATACAGACTAATTGGAGGTTAAAAAAGCAAAAAGAACAGCAACAGAAGAGTGTGTTCGTGTTTTCAAAACTTGGTCACAGCCAGTGCATAGCTACACCGGATGATCCCATAACATTTGGGGGAATTTTCAGCCCTGCAAACCACACTGAACCTGTTCTGAAAAAAAACTCTCGGCAAAGTAGATTGCGTAGTCCGTGTCACACATCCATAAGCCTACTTAGCGGAGACCGAATAACTTTGCATAGCCTATGTCCCCGTTCCTGGCCTGATTCCTCTGGCAAGGTAGCATGAGCAGTTTCCTGAGGGTTTTACTTATCTCCGTGACAAGTAAGAATACCTGAAGGATAACACGGCGACTGATGAACAGAGGACATACAGAGATACCAAGTCCAGCACACGCAACACTCGCTTTTGTAGAACTTCAGATGCTCCAATGACCTTTCGATAAATCAGCAACACAACGGCATTACTACTGAACAGTACTTACTACAATACTCGCTTTCCTCCGGTGTCAAAATCTGTATTTCAGCTGCCCTGTGAGATGGCTCAAAGTATTGGACACATTTAATTTTTTTTTTTTTTTTTACTTAAGAGCACAATCCTTTCAAACCTTCACTGCAAGGAAGCGGAATTAGTTCCTGCTGCAGCACAGAACTTAGAAGCTATTTTAAAGGACACTTCCATCATTCCAGAATCAGTCACAAGTGCTCAAAAGCCTTCTAAGCATAAAATGCTTTTTGAAAATTGCTAATAGATTTTGTACTTTGCGGTACAATTAACACAGGATGTAAAATTGCCAAAATATCTGAAAGAGAGAGTCAGATATATTTTAAGTACTGCAGGCGGCAGCTCAGCTAAGCTCTTGATCCATCAAAAGATCAAACTGATGCCAAAAGCATCCTCCAGTTTACACAATTGTAAATCGAAGGCAAGAGCCATACAACAAACACAATCTAGACAGTAGATAATGACTCTGATTTGGAGTGGAAGGGAATTGATAACTCTGCACTAGATAAAAGTGAAAGCGCTCGGAAAATGTACCTAGAAAGGGGTCAAAGGAAATTTGGTATTTAGCAGCCTTAGTTCCAACCTGATCCGCCGTAACTAAACTCACACTGAAAATGGGACACACTCACAAATCAACATACCAAACAGAAATTTTGTCTTTGCTAATTTTTCCCTGCACCAAATAATCCACTTTACTCTACATTATTGAGAAGAAAGCCATTCGGAGAGATTCTGGAGTTTAATGAATGGCAAAAAGAGGGGGTTGGTCAAATTTTAATCTATTTGACCATGCAAACTGTACTGTATCTGATAATGTTCATGAGAGGTCTACTGAGGGACTTGCATCCTGTATGAATTATACCCAAGGCTCTAAAATTCATTTGAATGCATTAATTCCTAACCTAAATCACAGAAAAGTAATATACTGTTATTGTATTTTCAAATGTATACTATAGCGCGATGCACAAACAGAAGAGTAGTTCATTTATATCATGTAGATTCATTAAAAATAAAATCACCTCCTAAGTCTGTGTGTGTTGATTTTTGAGTTGCAAACAGTCATATTTCCCATGTGTAGGAAAGGAATAATTTTATACCTAGGTGTATTCAAGGCTTTGAACTTGATATACATGTAATATTAGAGAAGGAAAATAAAAATATAATGAAAAATTCTCTATTTCATGTGTTAGAAAACAATATGTTTTCCTCATTAAACCCTCAGATATAAATTCTATAAACCATGAAATTACCTTTGAGCCCTTACTAAAATAACCAGTTCACAAATAAATGATCCATGCAGGAAGAAAAGCGAAGATTAAACTAATAAGAGAAAGTTATATTTTTACATCAGCAGTCAAAAAACCAACCAAACAAAAAAAAACAACCAAGGAACAATTACCAGAATAGTCTTATGCAACAGAGATTCTACTTGAATCTTGAATGATTTAGTTCAGCCACATTCTGAGACAGCCAGTAGTCATATGTTCCAATATTATGAGGAATTAACTCTCACAAGAAATTAAGACTAATTTGGTCAAGGGCAATGTTTTCATAGCTTTTGTTCTATCGGAGTCCCACCAAAACACATATGTTTCCATCCTGTTGCAGAATCAGTACCTAAACAATTAAACATTGTTATTTGAGTTAACCCTTCATTCTTTCCCCTTGAGCGTCCTCCCCGATTGTCCATTTCAGTTCTGCTTCGGAGAGCAAAAAGTTAAGAGGAAAATTCCAAGGTTGACTTTCCTGAAGAGTGTCAGACCAGTTTTCCAAAAAGTATCTAGCTCAGAAGCACTTAATTCCATTAAAATTGATCCTACCAAAACAGAGGCAGATTTGGTTAATTCAGAAAGAGCCAGCTGGTGGGATTTGGTGACCTCCATCATAGGTCACCATCCACAACTTTCCCCTCAAAACCACTTACTATTCCTGGGGATGTCACTCCCCAGGAACTATTCTCCATTTCTCCCACAGTCCTCACCGGCCCTGCCTCAGTTTTCTCAGTCTCACCCCATTGCAAGGTGTGGATTTTCCTCCCAAGTCCCTCACATCAACAAAGTGTCCACAATTCAGTTCTTCTTCTGGTGCCTTTTCACGGCATTTTGCTACTTTGGGCAATGTGTTGCAGTCGGGTACTGTTTCGTTCAGCTCAGCAGCTTCCCAGGTGTGAAGCTCCCACTTGGTAGGATGATCTTGAACCCTCCTGCCCAACAAGAGCCCACTGCCTCCCCAGTGCAAACACATCTTGCTGCCACACTACAGGGATTGGAGAGAAGTCCGGATCTCAGGAGACCTCAGTGAACCTATAGAAAAACTGAGAACAACCCACTATTTATTCAATATGCTACACTGCAGTTAAATAGGTTTGTAGTGGTTTTCTTTCTTTTTGCTTAAAGTATCTTTCAAAGCATTTTACCAGGGCCACAAGCAAAAGCAGATTAATTTGAGAGATACATAAACTCAGGAACATAAAGATGAAATTACTGCATTAAATTCATTTGGTTTTCAAGGGGCAAACTGCAAGCGCTCTCAGGATAGAAACGCCAACAAGAAGTCCATGCCCTAAATATCTTCAAATCTAGATTTAAAAAAGATACAGGCAAAAGATAAGAAAATATTTAGCATGTGAACATATAAACAGAGAGAACTCTTCATCCTATGATACAGACAGAGGGAGAGGAACTACCGAGGTGGAAAAGCGTTTTACGGGAAGGAGCGGAGAACGCAAAGGTTGGAGCTCAACGCCGGGTGGCACAAGGCACAAAATGCTGGCAGTGAACGGAAAGCAGGCTGAGAGCATCACCCATGGCAGAGCTGGTACCGCTTCTCGCTTCCTGCTGCGCCAGCTTCAGCCTCTGGCTGACCCCTCCATTCAGCTACTTTCCCCCAAAAAACATGTGCTCGGGAAAGGCTATGCTGCAGGTCCCCGGGGAGCCGCTCACGCGCAGCTTTGAGTCCGTGGAGCATTATAGAGGAGAAGTCATTACGCTTCACTCAATTAAAACAAGGGGCTGCAGCCATAATTGCCTCTATTTTTTAGAGCTGCAGGGTATCATCCACAGAAAACAGAGGCGATTCTTCAGGTAATCGAGTGCCAAAGCTTTTCAGTCAAATCCAGCACTATTTACCTGCCCTACAATAACAACAACTAACAACCCCTGAGCAACATCGTGACTTCTGCTTGGAAGTTTAAAATAAAAAATAAGCCAAATAAAAATAGGGAATTATGTACTGAAGATCCATCAGACTGCACCCCTAATTCCATGAGCACTCGGAGAATTTAACATCTAACGTCTTCCATATTCACTACGTATACTCAGCCTTTTGCCATTCCCTTCAAGTGCAGCAGCTAACATAAATCATGTTTTGGACTGAAAACACTGAAAGGGGAGAAGCTTCCAATTCGTTACTTTATTTGGAAGTCTATGATAGAAAGGCAAAGTATTATTCCTGAAAATTCACTCAATAAAAATAATACTGACTCCTATTTCTTCTCAGTAATACTGAAAGTTTAGATACCTAATTTCAGGATGACAAGGCATTTTAAGACTGAATTATAAATCTCTAAAAACAAGGGCCTATATTTTGGATCTTTAACAGTCTGGTGCTATTAGCTGTGCTTTAATACTTCTGCCTTTTAAACTTCGCACAGATACTTCCAATAAAACCAGCTACGAGCCAGCTCCAGTCATAAAGACAGAAATTTAAGTTTGCAGATATTAGCAGCCTGCAGTGGGCAAATGTTCAAGCACATTACGGTTTTAATATAATTATAATTGTTGAACATGTTCAACCAATTAACCACAAATATTCTGTTTATCTGAGATGCTGCCAAAAATTGTGAGCTGCAGTCAAAATAACATGATACTGTAGTCCTTCTGCAAAGAATAGCACTAAATCAAAAGAAAAAACATATGGAAAAAGCCAAAGCAAATATCTTATCTGATATTTTATAAATTGTCAAATACCATATATTAAAAATTTTGCCCGTACAGATATAAACTGCCACATAGATTTATTTGATAAATTCACATTTTAAAAGTTCATGTCACCTACTAAAAATGAGGGCTTCAGAATAACTTGCTGTGCGTGTTTCTTTCTTGTCCAGCCCTCAGCCATCAAGATTCCACAAAGCACAAACATAATGGAAACAACTGGGAAACACCAGTTAAATGCTGCCGTGCCTTTAGCTTTAATGACAAAATGGTTTTGTTGCCTGCTTTTCTGCCTCATGCACAAATATAAAAATATTTTAAACAACCAGATGAGCTCCATCTTCTGAGGAAAAAAATAAACTGCTACAATTTGTCTTTAAGAAAGAATTATTAAAACCCCCCTGTTGTACAACTCCTGTTTAGACGATTTGCAATGCTGCAAAAGCACTTTTTTCAACAGTGCCCCCTAAATAATTAACCTGTTCCTTTTACCATACTTCCTATATTACAGAAGTCATTTTCCTACAACAAATCAATAACTCATTCCTTATGTCAGTCATTTTTCTCCATTTAACTGAATGGACTTAAGTCCAACACTGAAAGTTAGATTACCTTTGAATTATGCGTGTGATTTAAAATTCAAAGTACTACACTAAGGAGCTTTTTAGAGTGACCACTCTACAGCCTCTTCACATAGACAATCCCTTACAGACCCTCCTGATGGATTTAAAGCAGAACAGCAACTCTGAAACAGTTAAAAACGTGAACGTTAACAGGAAACGGCAGTCATAGACCAGAATCAACACTTTCCTTTATTTACGGAATTAAAAAGCCAAGCAGCCTGCAACGCCTACAATAACATCCCCAAGAACCCCCCCCCATTCTTTCAGATTAAGTAATAATTGCATCCAATGGTATAATTTAATCATACAGTTCAAGCAGCTTCAAGCATCCTTCTTCTGCAGACACTATCAACAAAAAATTCAGTCCCACTATTAAAATATTTGAAAACTCTGCTTATTTTTTGAATAATTGAATCAAAACTAAGAGCAAAGAAAATTAAAGACTAACATATCAATTTCTCCACATTTTGATGAGCGTATAATAGAATATCTTAACATCAGCATGTAGTTTAGTCACAGGTTAAGGGAAACACTGGCACATTTTACATAAATTTATAGCATAAAATGTGTTCTTATTAGAAATAAATCACTGACAAGAGAATCACCGATAAAGACAAGAAAAAAGATAATATATGGAAAATGCCCTAATAAAAGTGTTCATACTTCGTGCAAATTGTAATAAATTTGATACTATTAAGGAAAAAAAAATTCTAGCGGCAATCTTCAAGCAGCACAAGCCTGGGAAGCTTGTATCAATTTAATTAACTGTCCTTTCTCAAAA
Organism: Charadrius vociferus; assembly: GCF_000708025.1. Lineage (NCBI taxonomy): Eukaryota > Metazoa > Chordata > Aves > Charadriiformes > Charadriidae > Charadrius > Charadrius vociferus. The sequence goes on from NW_009649588.1 coordinate 2,344,597, forward strand.
GAATAAAACAATTTAATCTGTCCTTCTATATTAAAGGTATGGATTTGGTCACATTGCTTTGTCATCTGTTAGCTGTCTACTAATCTACAACACAAGTTGTTGTGACGTTTGTATTCTCCAGAAGTAAAAAGTATAATTTCACTGCCTCAGCCACACTCCGTTTTAAGCTTTTCATAAAAAACCCTCCATAGCTGGCTTCCGACCTCAGATGTTCAACCCCGGTAACCAATGCAGCTGGACACCCCCTATCGTCATGCTCTGCCTAGAGCTGTCAATGGTGAAAATTATTGGTTTGAAACAACTGATGGCTTTTAGTTTTACTCAGCTTTATTTCATTGTTAGGTTTGAGTTCCCACTCCCTCCCTTGAAATCAGCAATATAGAGAAGTACTTTGTGCCGAGATCTCAGATTCGGGGATGTGTACAGCCAGTCAAATCAGAATTATTTTTCGCGTTAGCACACCCTTACAATCAATCACTGATTTCTAATATGATATAACTGTAAAAGCTGCAAAAAGGTTTTTTTTTGTTAAACGCAGAAATTCTCATTTTTCAGCCTTAGCATCATCCCACCAGACTCTGAACCTCAGCATTACCTGAAGCAATTAGAAGAAACCAAAGTGGCAAAGTAGTGTTAGGTAATGCTTTATCTTCAGCATTCTGGAAGCTCAGCAAGACTTCCACTCAAAGCTGCTCTCCACTCCATTTCGGCTCAGCACCCCGAATCTGGTCTCTACCAGCTGCTGAAGTTCCTTGCATTAAACTGAGAATTTGTGAGAAAAGCAAAACTTCCCGCTGTGTGTTAGCTTTGCATGAGAGCACTCGATCCTAAGCTGTGATACTCTTCGGATGCATTTTTGTAAATATTTTTCATTTCAGGTAAACATGGGGGGTAGGGAGGGGAATCAATAGATTAAATACTAATCACAATGATTACAACAATTACTTAAAAGCAAAATTAATACATTGTACAATTTTGCTAACATCACATAATTTACAGCAATGTTTTACTGGAGGGACCACATATTATTTTCTAATTGTTTCTCAGCAAACTGCATGACTGATTTTTTTACATAAGGAAGTAGAGAGGAAACAGCATGATAAGTTAGAATGAATCAGTTCATTTTGATATAAATTTATTTTTGTTTGGGAAATCCTCGTTACAAAAGTCATCTACTGCTATCTTAAATTGATCAACTTACGAAAAACTAAGATTAAACAAAATTTTGACCATTATTGGCTGAATTATAAACAAGTTCTAGGGTCCATTCTTTATCCAGCAGGACTGTAATTCTTCTGCATGTAGAGTTTTCGTGAGATCAAAATGTTATTTAGCTTTAAATCAAAAGATCTGTTATTTTGGTTAAGTCTAACAATACTAGAAAGTAGAATTCCTCATCTGGGGCTGTAATATTTGCTGAAAAAAACCTACTTCAAAACATTAATCAAATTTTTCGCCTACTGGGCAGCCATATGGTAAAGCAGCATGTGAATCTCACAAACTTGCTGATCTTCTGTAACTGGGTGCTATTAATTACGCTTGCTGCATCCATCTCTTAGATTTTCGCTTTGTGAAAAAAGTATTTATTGCAACAGCTTTTACAAAACAAGGGAATGAAAATCACAATTGATTAATGAGCTGAATGGAAATATTTCCGTTAGCAGGTTTTTAAAATGAATAAGGATTAATACCATGGGTAAAAATGAACCCTACTTGTGTTCCCCCCCCACTTTTTGTTTGGCGGGGGGGGCCTGCATTAGCAGGAGGAGGGTCTAATATGCATTATTCACTGCATCGGCTTTAGGTGACAAACAATAAGGTTTAAACAAAATACCTTAATACTATAAAAGCTGAGGACTCTATGTGTTTTAGTGCTAAATTCCTTAGCATGAAATTGAACTGTTGCACAACTGCAAATCGTATTTGGTTTGGGGTTTGGGTTTGTTTTTATTTTTCAAATCTATCTAAGAGTTTTCCTGAAATCCAGAGAAGCAAACAATTCAGAATGATAGTCTCCATTTTGTCTTTAATTCCTCAGGCCACAATACTGAGGCTGTTTTGGGATCTCAGCCATAAATCTAGTTAATCATAAATTATAGCTAGAATATAATCCTTGACTCTACAGCCTCGTGTGCCAGGGAAAGGGACTCTCAGGAATTACTGAAAGAAGATTGTAGGGGTTGGCCGGAAAAGCTAGCAAACAGGTTAAAATTCTGTTAGCTCACATACAAAAATCCCAGGCTGGGGAAAGGCGATGCGATACAATTAGGCACTGTACACATCCAGAGTAGCAGAAGTCATGGCACACCTGTGAAGATTTGCCATAGCATATCTCCAAGTTAGAAAGGATGATTTTTCTTGCTCTAATCTTCACATTAGTCTCCTCTACAGAACTAGCTTATTTCAACACTTGGCAGAGTGCATGAACTTCATCCTAGGTAACAAGGGCCACAGTTAGAAGAAAAAGGTGAGGATTAGTTCTTGAGAGGGACCGAGGATGCTATGAAAAGCCTAAAACCCAGACTCACTCCTTGATTTCACCCACTGCAAATGAGTGAGACGGGCTGAAAAAACAAGGCGGCTCTCACCCAAAATACTCTGCACATGTGATTCACCTCCTCAGGCTCAAGAAAAAGAACAACTGGGAAGTGAAATACAAAGAATATTCAAATAATTTTAAGAAATAATTATTATTCTGAGTTTCCCCTCAAATATCTATCCTGGCAGCTTACTGCAGGTGGAAGAAAGGGAAACCAGTCTCTTCAATACAGGTCTAGGACCTGCTAGAGTTATGATTTATTTAAGAGGACCCACTCAAATACAGCAACTTCGTGTGGAAGGAGACAAAGAAACCTCTGCAGTAAGATCGGCTGCTGAATGATTTGAAATATTACATATTTCACAGACTCTTAAAACACAATACTCAGATATGCAAAGGAGTCGTTTCTGTCCTGCCAAGTCACCTTCTGCAACTATGGTGTAAATTCCCACGCCTCTCTAGTGTCTTTATGCTTCTTAGCTTACAGAAATTTAAGCAGGTAATAATCAAAATAGTAAAATACTTAATTACCAGCTACTTCAAATTACATGACCACCCACTGGATGACATTTCATTCATCCGAATGTATATATCCATATGTAGAAAGAGAGAATGGGAGGGGAAAAAGCCAAGTCACTTCAAGTGCTAAACCAGCCAGAGAAGTCTTGCAGTAAGAACAAAATTTGAATAGAAGGAAACTGCATTTTTTAAAAACCAAACATATGTTACTCTGGGCATGATCCTTGTTATAGAATAGAAACTGCAGAAATTATTGCAGCTTCTCAGTCTTATTATTCAGGTTTTTTTCCTTGCGCCATCCGGACTCTAACACAAATTACTATCTTTATAAGCAACGAACAATAAGAAGACAAATCTGGTGATAAGAAAGCTCGCAAGCTCTACACCTTTAGAAGGAAAAAAGCGTTTTTAAAATTATTATAAATTTAATTTTATTATTATAAATTTAATTTAGAAATTAAAAAGTATGAAACCTTTAAAACAAGTTTTAATTAGTGACCCAAAATGTATGCGGTAACTTTTCATCACCTCTTGGGTGATCTCTAAACCTCTCCCGCATACATTGACTGTCTGCTTAAAAGTTTAAAGAGCTAACAAAATGTTTTAACGAGATACAAATCTCAGAGATCATTAATCAATATGTTCAATGTTATTTGTGATAATTCATCATGACATGATATTAATGGGTTACTGTACCCTTCAGAGGTGAGATTAATGCAAATGAGCAGCCACAATTAACTTTACTGCTCCCAACTCACAGGAATGGACAGATGATTATAAATGACAACTATATGTCAATTACAATATCCAATAAAGTGAAGCTTAGAGGGCAATCTATCTACTTTTATAGTTCTTGCTTGACATAGCTGAATTTTAGCTCAACCCACTGTTGTCACAGTGTAACCACCGCTTTGAAGGAGGGGTCAAATTTTTAATTTGCTGTTTCTTCGGAAGGAATTCAAATTGGACATCTAAATGCGTTGTTTGAAGAAGGAAAGCTGCAGGAAACCAAGAACAGATGTTGCTTTCTTCATCAGCTGAAGAAAATCGTATCTGTTCTCAAATTGCAGCAGCAAGGCCACAAAGAAAATAACCTGTCCTGCTGTGTAATATATTTATTCAATTTAAAAAAGACCCAACGTATCAATACAGCAATCGGAAGGAATTTACACTTGGTGAACTGCTTTGTCACACAGAGGATGCCAAGTCCACTCAGGTTAAAGATGCTGAGTGAGGTGTAGACCGGTATGAGCATTTTTGTAGACAAACGGGTATCGTACGATCACCTCTTGAGCCACCGATGCTTCTGTAGCGAAGCGATAAGGCTTCACAGGAAAAAAGCAAAATTTCTAGTGACATCAAAGGAGCTAGAAACAAAGACTTCAGATGCTGATAAACCAAACAGCTGAGTGAGGAAATTCTGAAAACATGACAGGTACAAAATCATAATCTATCTCTGTAAATGATATATTTACAAAAAACGGTGAAATCGGCTCTGATAACATGCCCAGACTCTTGGCTTACTGCTCTCCACCAGAAAAACAAAAGCTTCAGTGACAATAACAAGAGAAACACTGGTCAAAGCACTGTAGGCAGCCATAGAGAGGCACCGTAAAACAGGTATTTCCAGTAATCTTCAAAACTTTTCTTTGTAGTGTCTTTCCTATGTCTTACGGCCAATCAGCCATCACGGCACACTTGCAGAGCTCCTCTGCACGGGGCTCAGAGATGTGCCCTGTTGCTGCGGAAGAGCCTCACTGCAACAACAACTACTATTACGGCTACGTTTTAAGTTTACTCATTAAGTTTACTCAATGGGCCACCCGAAGGTATGACTTTAGCTCTTCAACACATCTGTAAACTTCAGCACGTACTAAGCGTCTATAAATCAGATCCATATGATTTCCAGAACAAGTTAAACCTGCAAGGTGCTTCGGGGTAAATCAAGAGTGCTTCAGGCAACAGTGGAACAACTCATTCCCGTTATGCAACCTCCCCGCTGAGCACCCAGTTTTCTTTGGGAGAAACAATTTACAGGAAGCCTCTTGTTTTCTATCTCACTTCTCAACATAAAGCATTGGAAACTTATTTTAGCTATAGTTAAAAGAAAAATATTGAAAAGTTATTTGTGATTTTTTTTTTTTTAATTATCTTCTCTTTCCTTATATACCCATCTGAAAAAAAGTGCTAGCTTTTGTGGCTTCTCCTTTGCTTTAATGAGCACAGGCATTGCTGCCTGTAGATACCTCCTGAAACCAAGGAAGAAGACAGTGGAGGGGCAGGGTATGGAAGTACCTCACAAGGTCCATCGGCAGCTCCACTCAGAAACTATTCAATAAAAGTCAATGGGGGTTTTGGCTAAGTAATCTTTTAGGCACCATTCAGCCCGTAATATTAGCATATTTTCATCACACAAGTAGTAAGATGATGTCAGTACGTTCATATCTCAATACTTTGCTGAAGGACAGCAGGAGAGTTCCTGATTTTCTTTAAAGCAATGTTTTCCAAAGCATCCCTCTCCCCCACCTCATTTTGTTTAATCTAATCGTCAAGAAAAATGGTTTTCTACTGAATAAAACTGCTGACACCATTATCATCATTTTCAACGTGGGGAAATCGGAGAAATTCTTTACTGCTTCCAATATGGATGATAATAGACATTTTTGTGACAATATTTTGTCGAACTCCTGACACACTCTGAAGAAATGTGCTTTTGAGAAGAAACAGTTTCCATGCTGACCTCTAAAAACCTGAAGTCTATAATTACCCCTTCAAATAACTTTATGATAGATAATTAGCTGCAGAGCAAATATTTTAACTAAAAGCAAGTATGCCCTATACCTCCTGAGCAACCCCAAATTCATCAGCAGCAATAAGGTTTATTCCGTAAAAATAACACATAACTCTGAGCACAGACAAATACCAGATAAATTCGTATTTTAAACTATGTCCGTATAAGAGGAGGATTTCCTTTTGGATTTTTTTTTTCTTGGTTTTAACTAATTAATCAACAGCTTTGAGTTGGTTAAATAAAACCTTTTCCAACGCCTCCTATTTAATTGCAGTTTGGCACCAACAAATATATATCAAAATTATAGTATCTCCCTTGACAGGAAGCTCCTTGCTTCCACACACAGTTATGGCTCTCTGCAGAGTAACCAAGAACTGCTGACAACCTTGAACACTGCTACAACAATATTACTATACTTGGCAGAGAAGTACCCTTGCGGCAAGAGAAAAGCTGTAATTTTGACTGTCACTTCACATTACACTAGGTATTATTTCACTGTATACACACACACACTCACAAACTCTTAATAGACTACAGTTTTCTCACTGCCCGGCTCTTCTATTATAAACGACAATATAATTGTGTTGACCTACTGGTAGGATCGCTAATAAAGCTAACATTTAACATCACTGAAAATTTTCTTTTAAAGTACAGCCATCATGAATTGTCTCGTCCCAGTCATCTCAAACTGCTTAAGCCGTTAAAGTTATTTCATCTATTTTATTAATAATTTCAAAAAAAAAAGAAAGAAACTATTTGAAAAGAGGAATTATAATTCAGCTGCTTTTTGTTACTATGGTCTTAAATGTCTGAATAATTGCTGGTGTCGTAAACATTAATACTTCTGTCCACAAGCTGCTTTGGTAAGAAAGTGATTAGTATACTCAAAAAAACCCCAACAAACCCCTCTTTCCAGATTTCCAACAATAGCATAAGTACAAAGGTAACAATGGGTGATAAATAACTGGGAGTCAGAAGTATAGCTAACTTGCAGACTTCCTCTCTGGGCCCATTTCTGTAACTAGGAAAATGAGTACAGAAGCATTTAATTGAAAAATGTTAATTTTGAGCAGAAGTACACGGGACAGAGCCCCTACTTTAAAATTTAAAGAAGTACGAGATATTCTGCTTTGAAGATGAGGATCTTTGTGACCCGATGAAAAGGATATTTGGTTCTTTTAAATCAGATCTGATTCCAGGACTCTAAAATAGTTTACAAAAAACTTTACCTCTTTAGTTTTTATTTTATATGCCGCATATATACAATACGCAGACGGTCTAGTGATTTCCAAAAAATGTTGCATGTATATATTCAGAATTTTCACAGTAGCACTGGGCATTAAAAGAATCTCTGTGAAATATGGCCATGAATAGTTACTATAGGAAAACCTAACTTGCTAGAAACCAAGTTATATGTTTTGAAATATGCTCATATCAATCCACTATACTGCAAGCAACTCCTATGCTTTCGTTAAAAGTAAACCAATATTTAATTAAGCAAACTGGATTTAAATAGACCCAAATGGCACTTGGAAACAGTCTTTAATAAAAAGCACCATTCTGATTTTACTGTTATTCAGGCATATTTTGCTTCTACCCTTGTGTTATTGATATAGTGTTTCAAATGCATTTAGAAAGACACCATCTCACTTGTGTTGTTTAGATAAGGAACCATCGCTGAACCTCTTTGCCCTTCTCCAATAAAGTGTATCAAAAATTTCAGTACTGTCTGCTGACCGCACCACATTTAACAAGATTCGCAAATGAACCCAGAGTAAGTTTCCCACTGTGACACATTAATAATAAGTTCCTTATCCCATCTATCCCAAGCCATGAATATGTAATGTTATAAAATGAGTCCTTTTCACACAACAGAACCTCAGACGTGAATAAATAAAAACTATCCATCACAAGCCTGTGAAAAATTAATGAGAGTTCTGAGACATAAGAAAAAATTGGTTACTGAGATGATAAGGTCCAGTATGTAAAAACTATGTTCCCCACCAGCTGTAAATTTTATTTTAAAACTTTACAAAAAGAGTTAGGAAAAAAAATATCTTTCTATAGCACATTTACCATAAGAAACAGAAAAGGGGAAAATGCTTTAATGGTGAGACATATATCTAAGTAATCCAGACAGCATCCTGAATCAGCAGGTGGATCAAATACTGCCAGAACGGGGAGTTACACTTCCACTTCATAGAATCATAGAATGGTTTAGGTTGGAAGGGACCTTGAAGATCATCGAGTTCCAACCCCAATGCCATAGGCAGGGCAACCCCCCACTAGACCACGTTGCCCAAGGCCCCGTCCAACCTGGCCTTAAATGCCTCCAGGGATGGGGCTTCCACAGCTTCTCGGGGCAACCTGTTCCAGGGCCTCACCACCCTCAGAGTGAAAAATCTCTTCCTAATATCTAATCTAAATCTACCCTCTTCCAGTTTGAAGCCATTCCCCCTCGTCCTATCACTACATGCCCTTGTAGACAGTCCTTCTCCAGCTCTCCTGTAGGCCCCCTTTAGGTACTGGAAGGCCGCAATAAGATCTCCCCGGAGCCTTCTCTTCTCCAGGCTGAACAACCCCAACTCTCTCAGCCTCTCCTCACAGGAGAGGTGCTCCAGCCCTCGCATCATCACTTACTGCAAAGTTGTAACCTCAGATATTTAGAAACAGAGCTCCTATTCCATTTCTTTTCCCTTCGGAATGGAAATTCCTGATGAAATAAGGCAGTATATCTCCCTAAACTTCATTTACTTAGATAAAAGAAGAATGCATAGCAATAAATTATTTTCATTCATGTGAGTGTCTCTGTACTGTACCAGTGAAGGCTTTAATCTCTTGATATGCAGTAATCTGTTTTGCAATATGAAGAGAAATAAAAAAACCCCACATTTTTCAAGAGTCGAGCTGCCACTATGTTTATGAATACATTTTCCTCATCTTGCCCCAAAGACCGTGTTGATGTCTGAGGAGTGCGAGAGCTGGGCCAGGCCTACTCAGCCTGCAGCCCAAGAAATACTGGAACTTTGTCTTCAGATGGAAACGAGCAGATAAAAAACAAGAGGTACTGCCTACATCCTTGAAAGACTTGTCCCAAGGCAGACAGCACTTCTTAAACTGTGCTACCAACTGACTTCAGGAAAGATGGTATGATCTACAGTCAATTTAGTGAAGTATTAGCTATTTTAATGTCCAGCAGCTAAAGGGAAAATGATGCCTTGTGATACCAAACTATGTCGCTTATTTTTCTCCAAAATCTGTCTCTGCTCACTCAGCATTCTCCCATTAACCAAGTTTCCCTCTTTTATATCCCACCATCATTCCCACACCTAAAATCTACGAGATCCTCCAGGTTTGGCCTCCCAAACCATTAACGGTTTCTTCTTTGTTTCTTAATTCTGATAAACAAAAAGATGTTTCAATCCTCTTTGTTGACTTCAGTGGCCATTTTCTGTTAACATATCCCACGCGACACTGGGCATATGAGAACACACAGGGTAAACACAAGGTTTCTCCTTTCCCAGTCAGTGCTTGTGAACAAATCCATGAGATGGGGAAGCATGTTACTGACCCTTTCCTTAGGTAACAGGACAGGAAACCATCATGGAAAAAGACTATAGCAGAGCCCCCCTCTCTCCCCAGCGTGTCAATTAGATTTCTCTATCAAGGAGTGGCTTCGTCACATAAAAACCTGATTGAGCAGGATGTTTTAGTCCTGGTTTCCTGAAAGTGGTTATGTCTGAAAGGATGGCCTCCAGGGTGCTGTCAGAGGTGTCTATCTGCAAAATAAATTACCTTTTGAAGTCTGCACAGAGAGTGATTGAGTGACTGCGAAGAATTATTTATTAGTCTTAAAATGCCAGTGGATACAGTTAAGGAACTATTTTTTCTACAAAACTATCGTGGTCTCAACGAAGAAAGGGAAATACGGCACAATCCCCATAGAATAATCAAACTGCTGGTTTTGTCTGAGGGACGAGTGAGTCCCCTCTACAAGGCTCTACCAGAGCCCAGACCCTGTTCAAAACTCGTATTTTCTGGTGTGCCTTTGGCCACCTTTGCCAGGACCATTTGTCTTTCCTCCGTTTAACGTTACAAATGCAGTAACTCCCTCCAGAAGGGTTACCAGTAAAAACAACCAAACCAAACCAAAACAAAAAAGCCCCACCAACCACACCCCCAATACAGTTCCATTGCCATAAAGCTTTTTGTACCGTGATGAAAAAAAATAATGCACTCAGGTATCTCTATTACAGCCCTGCTTTTTTGTGTACTGTTTTAGGGCGCAACACCTAAAACACATTGTTAACTCCCTTTTTTTAGAATATCTGACATTTGAGTCATTTGGTTTACATTCAGAACTAAGGATTCTCCCCCATTTTCAAGATTTTTTCTTATTAAGGTTTTTCTCTCCCCTTTTTACTCATGAAATTTCACCGTCTCTCATATATGTTCACCTGAGTACTTGCAAGACCTCGCTGCTTAAACAGGTATTAGATTTCCAACTGTGCCAACGCAGCTGAAGATTTCTTTCTTTAATACCCTTATTGCAGGCTGACCTTTCTTGACTTGATACACATATTTCGCAGGGGAAGAGCCTTCAGGTCCACAATCAGTCCAGTCATATGCCCACCATATCTCTGCAGGCACGCATGGCAAGAAGCCTGCTAAATATCTTTGACATATATTATTACTACACCTCTAGGTCAACTTACATATCAACTCCAATGAAGAAAGGCCAACTGAGGGTTGATTAATTTTCAGACATATTTTAACCCTCACGATATCCATCACCATATGTGAGCAAAAGACATGCGTTTTTTACAGAGAAGGAAAAAAATAACAGCCACCGCTGTTTATTCTCGGGTTCTCTAAGTCACACCGGACAGCAGCGAAGGACGAGCAGAAAGGATTTCAATATGCTATTTCTGTCTGAAGAGTAGCAGCCCCCGTAATGCACTTCCTACGCTGCCGCAGCATCAACGTTGCTCTGTATTTTTACATGATCTATATTTTCCCTGGTTTGGCACCACGGTGGTTGCAATTGGCAGTGCAATAGATGAGCGGGCAGAGCACAAAATTAAAAGATATTCTTCCTGCATAGTGCTGACGCTGCAAAATCGCAGCCAATAAACAGTCAAACCCCAGAATGTTTATTTTTAAACTAGGGCAATATACCATTAGTTCTCAAGTTTAATTCAATTGATTTTCAAGCAAATAACAATAAAATGAACCCACAGATAGGACAATCTTTCAGTGATGGATGAGAGTGCTACAGCGAACACCACACCTCACGCGATGAATTCGCCGCCGTCAGACAATTTCCCTGTGGGACAGCCAGGCAGATCTGGACAAAAGCGATTCTGGGGCCAAAAGGAGTTCCCCGCTTCATCACCTCAGCAAAGCTGGATTCCACGACCTTCTGAGAAAAGCCTATATATAATTTTTGCTGAATAGGCCCCTCAGTTAACAGCAGAATCCAATTTGTAATTTAGCCTTAAATGCACACTCCACAAAAAGCTATCAGGTAAGAAAAAAACCTGACATGTAGATAAAAATGCTTTTTGACGTACGTAAGTAAAAACTAATACTGTGGCATTTCTCAAATTAGCCATTAGAAGCGCGCGTACACTGGAAAAGTTTCAGAGTATAAGCATTTATTTTGTTTTTACATCTTTTGGACCAAGAAAATATTTATGAAAAGAATAATAAATAATTAATTTTACTGGCTGCAAGCTGGGATTCTTTCCTGGTTAAACTATATGCAGTGAAATGGCATTTAAATTATATGAGAGAATTGATTCAAATGGCTTCCATTAGCAATTTGGCAGGCTGCTGTGAATTGCTCCTAATCAATTTTAAATAATGCTATCCTATCTGCGAATGGAGGCATCCTCATGTTTAACATCTCCGCACTGAAGAACTGTAAATCAGTGGCTAAAATACAAATTTCTTCATATCTTCTTCTAACTCGTTGTGTTTAACAATGTGCCATCAGTGAAACTAATGCAGAATAAAGTAACCGCATGTGTCCTCAGAGAAGTGTTCTGGGCCCTAAAGGTTTTCTCTTTTATCTTACGTTAATGAATATTTCAAACTAATGTTGTTCTGGGCCATTTTACAGAACAATCGTATCTTAATTTTGCCTGAAATTTTATCAATCGAGAGTAATTAGATCCACTTGCACTGTAAACAGTCAGCGTACATGTAGCACAACCATTTGAAGCAGGTGTGTTTGTATTATGAGAATTGTTATTAAAAAGAATGAAAACTGCAAAAATGTCAGCCTCTGGTTGTTGTTTAGAGGACACATTTACAATTTCAGACCAAACTTTTTGCCTGCAAAATCTTCGTACAGCACAAGAGAACAAATTCTACTTGTGACGATCTAATACCTCCTTTAAGTAGCATGAAGGACACGCTTTGATGGTGGCCATAACAAGATACAGAAATTAAACCAGAGCAGCTTCCATTAATCTAGGCACATTGTTCAAATGAACCTGTAAATAGATTTATAAAAATATGAAGTGTGAAACATCTTAAATTGGCAACAAAATCTAAGCTATCATTTCAATATAATTTTTCAGTTTGACTTCATGTGCCACGCAAAGAAACGTGGCTGCTTTAGACGCTGCAAAACTGTGAGATGTGAACTTAATAGCACAGGTTCAGATGGCCACAATCTTCCCTGGTTTGATGTTTGGCAAAGTAGGCACTAATACGTGAGTCAGTAAGTGGGTGTGTCTGTCTCTCTCTTGGAACAGAACGTCAAAAGAGCTTGTCCTGATGCTTTCAGTTATTTGGGTATTCAAAAAGCCTCTTTCCTTAGCCTGATGCATACACGACACACGCCCCTCTTCAATTCCATTTAAAACTAGCTGAAGTACGTCCCCGTTGCACGCACTCAGACTTTGTGCCATCAACAGAGCTTAAGAGAAGCTCAGCGATGGAATCTGCAGAACCACAAGAGCCACCGCATGCTGCTATGCTGGAGCCACACACAGATTTGTTTTATCTTTTAAAATATGCCATCCCTGAAATACTTTCCCCCCTCATTTTTTCACAATTTAAACTTCAGTTCTACTGGACATATATTAATTGTACCAATTGTTATATGCATCCACAGCTATCACCGACTCTCAAAAATCTTTGTATCTGACAGCAGGGATGATACTGTATCATCTTACTGTAAATTAAGATGACAGTTTCTTAATTAGCATAGTGTGAATATACAGGACGATCTTACTATAATAAGAAAAGTAAATTTAATCCAGATTCAATTATACTGAACAGAGTATTTACAGCAATACATTTTCAAAAGCATTCATATTCTTGATATCGTAAAACAATTTTAATACCAAGAACATCTAGATCATATCAGCAGGTGCAAACTTTAAATAGACATCTCTTTCTTTCCATACTGAAACCAAAGACACTGAAAAAAAGATTGCCTCTCTCATGCTTTCCTTGTGAAACCTACTTAAATCATTACCTACCCAAAACAGAAGTTGAAAATGCTTTCTGATGGGAGAAACTCAATATCAAATTTATTCTTGAAAAAGATTTTTGTGGTATGTTAACTACTTCTAAATAGAAGTCTATAGAGAAAAGTATTAATGCAACCTACAGAGGAAATAATTAACACAACCTTAATGTTAAACAATCTTTGAACTCAGCACATTTGGACAAGACTACTTATCAAAAAATTACTGTTCTTATTTCTGTTGGTTGCTAAACAAGGTAATACAGTAATACTTACCACAACAGTATTATGCAATGATCCAGTTTTAATGCCCGCCAGCATTCAAGAAATTAGATATAGCGAAAATCTCTCATGACTACTTAAATTTTAATCACTTTTTTATTGTTATATTGCAGGAGTCAAGAGTAGAGTAAACAACAGTCTTAACCCCACTGGGCCTTAAGCAGGTACTCCTTACAGAAATGCAAAGATGTTAGCAATTTGTACTGTTCAGAAATGCTAAAAAAGTCTGCCGTCATTCAATACCCCCTTGTATCATTAAAAGATTCTTATACAGCTCATTCACTGTCAGTTCACATACCTTAAATCCTTCACTAGTATTGGAAAAAAATAGCTAGATGATCGAAACAACATTTCAACAAACCTTTAAACCAACTTTTTAGAAAAATATTTTGTTTGAAGATTTTTCACAAACCTGTACAAGACAAAAAAAAAAATCATACAAAATCACATTTCCTAAGCTTGCTAAAGTAATCTAGATTTCTATTGAGAATGATTGCTGTAGAAATCAACAGTATTATTTGGCTGGCTGAGTAGGACAGCTAGTAAATTAAATCTTCCAAGTCTTCTTCACATATTTTTCATTAATAGGTTTGTAACTATCCCAGAAATAAAATCCTGGAGGTTCAAAATGACTGTTTTCTACACAGGTTACAGCCATGTGTTTGACCAATTCCCTCCTCAAACACAAACCCATACACATGTGCACTGAACCTATTAATGTTTGTGCAAATTGCAGATTCAAGCCGTGGGTACATCTGCTCTTGAACACAACTTCCCAGTGCTGATGCATGCAAGGTCACTCAGATGTAACCCAAATCCAGTGCCGGACCCACTACTGCTGCTAATGGACAAGAGTTTACTCACCATTGTTAGGTGATGGATTAGGACAAAAATCCTAGAGTATCTCAGTACAAAGAGAACCGATAAACAGGCAGAAGTAGGTGCCATGAAGACAGAGGACACTGTAACCAAAGGAAGATAACCCAGTGCTCAGGGTCAGCCACCATCGAGCTTGACACCAGCAGGTATGCCTCAGAAGTGCTCTCTGGGACAAGTTACTAAAGGACGTAGAGCTCGAACATTTTTAAGAGTCCTGGAATATATTCAATATCTTATTCAGAAGGCAAAAACCCCTATATCAACTTCTTTCATACTGCCTCTTCGTACTGTCTCCTACTGGTAGGCTTCAGACAACTCCCCGCAGCACCCAATTTAGGTATTGTAAATCCTCCGTAACTTAGAGCATTTTTCCATCACCAAGCTATGTCACCTATCAGCCATCCTTATGGCACTTTGAGTAAAATATGTAAATAAACACTACGAAAAGTTTTGGACCTTCACTACATGTATTTTTCTATCCCGACTTCCCCTATCACTGGTAATGCATTCATCAGTTTAGAAAGCAAAGAAGAAACAGGTACAGAGGCAAGACCTTTTCTGTTCATAAAGTGTCTGATAAATATAAATATCAGCTTTACATACACGGCTTATGACATCTTACGACATTTTAAAGTGTATTTAATAGGTTAAAAAAACCCTTCTAAATGGCTTTAGTCATTTACTGTAATGTCCACTATAGGTCACATGCTCATCAGATGGAGTACATTTAGCATGTATTTATGAGCTTGCTGTTGCTTTTCAAAACAAAAAGATATAAATCTTAATACTCTTAGTTCTAATGTATGGATAGAAGCCATTAATCACTCTGACAAACATATGTAGGCTGTAACCCTGTACATGCTTTCAGAATAGAAAGCAGACGAATACAGTTTACACCTTCGGGTACATCTGTACTCTCCCTAAACCTCAGCATTTGAAATTTGATAAAGAAGTTATAAGATGTGCTCTTCTTAAATATCATAGATCAAATTAGGTAGCCACCTGCAGGCCACCACCTCTAAGGGATTTTTGATTTGCTGTGATTTTTGAATGAGCCAATGCAGACAGTGAACATTCCACCATGAACTGCCAAATTCTTCACGCAGATTGAAGGAGTCTTCATTTTCCTTTTTTATTTAACCTTACAAACAGAAAAGGACATTTCAAAGGACAGCATGTAAGTGCCAGTTTTAGACATCCCAACTCTGTTTCTACTAAAATCACTGCCAAACTCCTGTTGATTTCAGCAATCACAAAAGAGCCATTTCATAAACTACTACCTCATATTTTATGGGTTTGACTTTCCTCTCTGACTCTTCTACTAGAAATATCCCTATTCTAAGAAAATGCAACAGACAGGTTTAATTTGACACATTTACATATTATTAAAAGTAAGTCTCCTAAATCCTGCACAGTCATTTTCAGACAAGAGCACTCCATAACAGTCTGCTAAAAGAATGACCTCCACACACCTCAACTTCAAACTTCAATAGTGGAAGATAATAAGAATATTTGATGCGGTTGATGGTTTAGTTTAAAAAAATGTGTAGGCAGTCAAAAGGAATTGTCTGATAAGAAGATAAAATTAAATTGCAACTATTATCTTGCTAACCTAAACAAAACAGGCTGCAAAAAAATAATTGCTAATATTGGCAGTTGTTGCTTCTCCCAGGAAAGCTCGCAATACATTATCTCAGTGACAGAATTCACCAGAGAAGCCAGTGCTTCCTGTAGGGAGCCGAGGTTAGGCTAAAAACTTTAAATCCTGTTTACAGTTCTGGAAATAGGGTAAACAATAGAAACCAAAACCAATCTGATTGTGAGAGAAAGGGATGGGCAGATGTTAAACTTTTTTTCCCCCTTTTGAGGGCAAGGAAAGGAGGGAGAATCAATAGAAAGAAAAATACATCTTCAAATACCACATTCATGTTTTCTTTACACATGGGAAAATGGACAATCTTCCCATTCCTGCCTTTTCTGCTCTAATCCTGCTTACAAAATCTCTCTTTACATCTCTCAATGTATTTTTCCTATTCCATGATGGTCTTTTGCTTCCCCATGCTTGACCCCCTCTGGACTCTTTCAAGTCAACCTCTACTCTTTCAACAGTTCCCAATTCATTCCCCTTGTTCAAATACCTCTTTATGACCCACTCCTTTCGCAGAGCCTCCCCCGCTGATTTCCCCACAGGCAGCACCCTGCGCCCAAACATTTCCCCACTCACACAACTTACACTGCCAGTTCAGACGAGGGCTCTGCCTTCTCAACACCTTGCAAAACAATGTGGCCAAAAGATCTGAAATGTGTATGCCTTGTGTTGAGCAGCTTTGTTTAAGGAGTTGGGGTTGTTCAGCCTGGAGAAGAGAAGGCTCCGGGGAGACCTTATAGCCCCTTCCAGTACCTAAAGGGGCTACAGGGAAGCGTGGAGGGACTAGTTATCAGGGAGCGGAGCGATAGAATGAGGGGTAATGGTTTTAAATTGAAAGAGGGGGGATTTAGATTAGATATTAGGAAGAAATTCTTTATCCTAAGGGCGGTGAGCCCCTGGCGCAGGTTGCCCCAAGAAGCTGTGGCTGTCTCCTCCCTGGAGGGGTTCAAGGCCAGGCTGGATGGGGCTTGGAGCAACCTGGGCTGGCGGGAGGTGTCCCTGCCCAGGGCAGGGGGTTGGAACTAGATGGTCTTTAAGGTCCCTTCCAACCCAAACCGTTCTATGATTATATTAAACATTTCTGTAAATTGCTGATTTCCAAAACTACCAAGTAACCAATCCCTCCAATGATTTCCAAAGAACTCAGATTCTACCATGGATTTTGTTGTCAGAGACTTAGGGTATTTTTATATGAAAATCTCTTTGTTCCTCTTCTCATTTTTCATTGTCTACTTCAAAACACCTGTAGTCTCACGCTCTAGCAGCATTCAGCGTGTCAGATGGGGAGGACAAGGGAAAAAGCAAATAAGAAATATTTGTCAGATTAACAGATAAAAAAATACAGGAGATAAAGATGAGCTGTGTCAGGAAAGACTATCGAGACAGAAGAAACGGCATGGAAAGATGGATGAGATGGAGACAAGAGTCAAGCCAGACAGCCATCGATGGAGTGCATTTTGCACTGTCTCCAAGGAATGGAGCCATTTGCTGCAATACAAGGGTAAGGTTTTGCCTCGAAGGTCAGATTTTAATCTGCAATGCAACATATATTGTCAGGTGTCTTATCTATAGCATGCCTTTATGGCTCAGGCAAAAAAGATTCCGAATTAAAAGGGGGAGGAGAAACCTATACTAATAAAAAAAAAATAAAACACCTAAGACACTAGGACAACAAATAGAAAAAAACCTTCTAGAGTACACTGGATACAAGCATTATGTTTTTAAACTTGATCTATAGCTACAACTTTGAAACAAATTACAAAATTAAGGTTTCTGAAACCCATTTGCTTAGAGATGATGACACACAAGACACTAAAAACCAATTTCTCTGCATTCCCGCAGAAAATATAAGCAACATCAAGAGCCTTTGTACATTTAAAAACAAAACCCATCCTCTCTTAAAAGTCATAAATAGTACCATGTAGAATTGTTACTAATATTGCAACTACCCATATTGCCCTAGTTCACACGGGTAGTACCAATAAAATATTCTCCCGAGTCAAACCTTTCCAAAGGTATTCACTTAAAGAATTACCTACATTAGAACCATTAACCTTGGTGCTCAGCACAGCTGCAATTCCTGATCCAGCCAATCACTTTGGAGATCAAAATGTGATTTCTGAAAAAAACCCAGTATGTTCTACGGAGAAATTTTATATTATAAAGATGACATATTAGCAAAGGGGTTTATATTTCACTGATACCGAGGTGGGAAAAAAAGGTTTTCCATAAACTACCCCAAACATGGTGAACTAAATTACTTTAAAAGTTTAGAAACTTTTGATTTCAAAATGAACGATACATTGTTCACCACAATAAAGAACAGAATTCAAAGGTACGTTTCATGCCAAATGCTTTGCGTACAAATGGATCTCTCCTCTATTTTTACTGGAACTTCATAGCGTTTTGTGAAAACACTAATAAAAAAGTTCATTATAGCTTCAGAAATGTGTGGAGAGAGATGTCTTTAACCAAAGCAAGGCTCAGTCCCTGTTAGCTGTACATCTATTTAGACCACACACAGCGGTTAGTATTTGCCAAAGAATGTGGCTTTTTACAGCAACCAGGTCAAAAAGACAGTATATCAACTTTCAATTAAGTTAAAAATAATGCAAAAATGTTTAAGTTAGATCTCCAAGATCTCATCAGCTTTTAATTTAAACGGCTGCTGGGAACAGTATACAAAATCATACTTTATGAAGTTTTGAAATCTAGGGCCATCTTTCATAACAAATAATCTAATAAAATTGAAGTTAAACTCTGAATGAATAAGTTCAACTACAATAAAGCAAAAAGCAGTTTCCAGACACAAGCTAAATATACTGAAACTCTGAATACCTGTGAAACTTGACCAGCAGATTTACGGAAGAACCGGGTCTCATCCATCTACCACCTCCCCAGCCACAAGAAGCTATCAGATTTTCATCACTGAAGTCGGAGCAATTATTGGTCCCCCATTCTAACTACAGAAGACACTAATGTATTTCATAACGAAAAGCAGCCAACTCTGATTAGTACTCACAGGATGAGAAGTTTTTCGGGGTTTGTATTTACTCTTTTTTAAAAATACTTTCTTCTCCACAGCCCCCATACTTGTTATAGCTCTGCACATCCATTACTACACTATACAGATAGACGTACACATTTTCTGCTGAACACTAATGTTATTTAAAGCGCTTAGTATATTTTAATGAACATTTGACAGGTTTTGGAGAAGACGGGAGGAATATTTCCTGGCCCATACAATCCCACGATCGTCTCAGAAGGAAAGAACCACAAAATAAACCAAAAATTAAATTTGTTTTAAACAAGTATTCTCTTTTAAGGTTGTTCTTTTGAATATGATTAAAACTTAAATTAAATTAAAACTCTGGAACAGAAACAAATTCAAAACATTCTGTGATTCTCCAAAAGAAAACCGCTTCTCTTAATACCATCTTTGCAGGTTAAATTCATAGGGGAAGAACAGAATTTGGCTGCAATAAAGAACAAGTTAAATGTTCAAGTGGGAGTAAGAGGAGCACTAGCTGGACCTCACATGGTCACCCATCCTGCCACTAACACATCTTCTCTGCCACAAGCCAGGCTGCCATGATGTCCCTCAAATTTTCAAGTCCTGCCTGCACAAGCTATGACAGAAGTCCTGAGGCAAAAATAAATACATCATATATAATTAAAGACTATACCCATACATTCACAGAAGCAGAGTTCTCACTCTCTAATGCCTAAGGAAGAATACAAAAATATGACACTGCCTTGGGACATCTCCTACTCTCCAACAAGTTTTAAGCTTGGACATCCAGAGTCAGAGAGTACTTTGGTGTCTAACAACATTTTTATTAAATTTCCTTTCATTAATCTAATTGCTCTTGAATCCACGTAAACTTCAGCAGTCATGAAGTCTAGAAAGTTTCAGCTGGGCTATCTCCTCCTGCAGAAGTGTTCAAAACCAACTCTGAATGGTAACATTAACATGAATTGGTTTTATACGTGAAAGAAAAAGCACTCTGATAAAATAATCCAGAGTGCAGAGTTGCACCATGAAAATGATCGCATTTATTCAGTTAAAATACAGAAGCTTAAGTCTTCAGAGAGTGAAATTCTATCAACTTAAACAGAAAATTCAATAAAAATGTTTCACAGATCTGAGCAGAAGCTTTAGGATTTGACTCGTTACTGCTACTCATCCTCAGTGTTCAAATCTTTCTCAAGTATTCTTACACTAACAAACAGATCCTCACCACGACTCATGTTATTTGCAGACTGGCAGACTGAAAACTTTAAGTGCAGCTGCACAAGACGGTATACTTTTTTAAACAGAGGAGCAAAACAAAACACATCTCATGAGTAAGTCTTAATCTGCCAGCAAATCCATTATAGAGACCTTCTGTAAAAAGCATCTGAGAATCTGCTTCGAGTCAACACAACTTAGCCATCTGGTTGCCACAGACATCTGCCAGGAATGGGTTGCAAACCAAATTAACGGTGATTACATAAAAATATTCAAAAATTAATTTAAGGTTGCCAATCACATACACGTGGAAATAATCCTCCACTCACCTCTTTGAAGTTACTGACATGTTTAACCCCCCCTAGAAAAATGACTACAACTATATTTAGCAGATTGGTTTTAAATTAGCTTTGTCAACGTCACTGCAGAGTGGTAGGAAGGACACACCAACTATGTGGTCTTCACACATTCTTCAGTTAAAACATAAAGGGTACTTTCCTTCAGTAATTATTTTAGTAGTAGTTTAACTTGCTTTAAAACAGAGTGATGTCTCTACTTAACTGTTTCATTAATGCCGGATGAATACCATTTTGGACAGCATCAGAAGTGTCAGTTTACCTATGGATAGCTATTTATTATGCTTCTGTTCACCAACTGTTCCATCACACTTGTTGCCAGTAGCCCAAGTCTATTGTGGATGCTCTTCATGCAACCAACTATTACAATACTACTTCTCATTTGATTTCTTTTTTTTTCCCCCAGTACCCCAAACAGGCAGTTTGTAAAAATTCACACTGTTTAATGACCACCAATATAAAGTTAATCTTGCAAGGTGTTACTCATCACCTGGTCCTTTTGCAGCAAGCACAAGGAAGGATGCTGATAACCACACAAGAGATCCTAACCCTAGAGAGATGTGCAAATAATCCTTTCACGTTGGGATAGAGCTGTAATTTTATCCATCTACATTTTTAAACCCAGAAAAAGTGTTCATAAAAATCACAGAAGTAGTTTGATATTTCTTATTGGAAGACTTACAGCGAATTACAATACAAGGTATAAATACTTTTCTTTTTAAAATTATCAGTTAGAGAGTCTTTAATTCTATGCTTTAAAAAAAAGGCTAATAAAGATTAAGGGAAGAAATGAGAAGCACCTAGATTTGGCTGCTGGTGCAGCCAAAGTCTCATCATACAAGCAACACCAAATTCCTTTAATTTCTGTTGCAATCTTGTAATACAAGCATATAATTCTATACGTAGCTTGAAATACAGGAATCCAGGCATTACTTTTGTTATCAGAACCGGGTTTTAAGGTACTTTATTAAAGTTTACCTTTTTATTAAATTTAGCAGTACTTTTTTTTTTTTTTTTCAAAAAATAGGAAAGTGTTTTCTCATGGCTTTTGATTTAAACAATAATGTTTAAAAGAATTTAAATATATTACTTGGACCTGTAACACAAATCAACAACTCCATACCCCAAAACAGTGTAAATTATAGCGCACAAAGCTATGATGCTCTGATCACAGTTCAGAATAGATACTAATTTACTTTTGAGACACTGGCTTCAAAAAAATAAAAAGATGACATGGATAAATCCAAGCAGAATTCAGGACGACTACAGAAGCAAGCTTTTGTCTGTCTCTTTTTTAAACCTTTCCCACAGGATGTCACTATTGCTCCATGTCAGCAGGGAGTGTGACCGACGGACGTTGGGTAGTTTGGTACTCTACTCTCCACAAGGCAATGTGAGGGAGATATTTAGGTATCTTCTATTCTTGTAAATAAGATTACACCAAAGACTTATCCCTCTCCGCTGCCATGTTACACACCCAAATATTTGCTGACCTAGAAATGAGTTAAAGTCTTTCCAGCTTGGAAAACTAGAACACTAACAAACCTGGAAATAGTGATGTTAATGTCAGTACATTGTGCGTATTTTAGGAGCTCATGCTCCAACTAAAGACATTCAAGAATTCTCTTCCTTGAATTCCTACATTTTCACCCTTTAGGGCTATATAAATTATTTTCCAGATATTCATGCCACTGGATAGACTTTTTTCTAACAAAATAGTGACACCTCGTGGTGGTAGTCAGAAGTCCCAGCTCAAGCACGTCACATTTCTTCTGTGTGAAATAGATAACAAACCTACCACTCTTCAAAAGTTACAGTCCAAACCCTACCAGCTGCTGGTGCTGTAGTCACACATCATCTCCGTAAGAGATGCCATTCGACGGAGAGCCCATATCGATCCAGACATCCCCTACAATCATCCCTTCAGAGACGAGAGGTCTCCACGTGTCCTTGCCGTTAGCCAACCAGCCAACCTCCCCGCCACTACTTTTGTCTGGCAGTCAAACATGTAAGTTGTAGGTTTGGAAGTAACTTCTCAGAATCACACATCTCTAGCAAAAATCTTTGCAAGAAAACCAAAATCAATGAGGAGAAAGACTTTCCAAAATAGAGAGGGCCATATTAGCCTTAGCCTACTAAGACATGGACCTCAGCCATAGATTTTAATCAGCATACCTCTAATTATACTTTCAATGCTAACTTTTTAAAGAGTGGGTTTTTCAGTGTGTTTCTGTTCTGTTTAGTCAGTATGTTATACAGATGGATACCATTTTTCAAAGGTTTTCTTGGAATTTGTTTGTTCATGCTTTGTTATTGCAAACATATTTGCATCAGTAAGGTAAAAAACAAGTATGTTTATATTGTTGACAGTTCAAAAAAGTTAAAGTAGGGTTGTTTGGGTTTTTTTAGCATTTTACAGTAAACACTTTCTTGTTATGAAAACGATGTGAATGTTTTGTACAGTCCTTTTGCCTGTTAGTGCTGCTTAATGGATACTGACACTTAATGAACAATGTATTTGTAAAGCGCTGTACCTAAAACACGGCGTCATCAGCAGAAATCAGAAAAGAAAATTTCCCATTCTGCCATTACCATATATGCAATGTAACAATAATGAAGACCAGGTGCACACATGTGTGAGTTATTTTATACAAGAACAGCAAAACTGTCACTGTGGTCAGCAGTCTGTGAAGAATATAAACTAGAAAAATTACAATGTTGCAAAGGAAAAACCCCTAAAGTAATTACTGAAGTTTATTTAGCAGAATATGCACCTTTGCTACTCTTAAGGTGTTAGTGTTACAGTTTGCGTTACCCAATATTTCACATAACCTGCCATCTTCAGCCTGGCAGTTTAAGCCAATTATGCTAGCTTTTATTGTGCTCGAGACTGAAGTTAAAACCAAGAGGAAAATACCCCATGTCAACAACTCACTGATCCCAGATATACTACCTCAGTTGTTCTGCTCTACATGTTCCAAAATAGCCATTCAAAACGATGCACGGTGGGTCCAGCGCTCTTAGATAGGGAAATCAATTTCTGGTCACAAAATGATGGATGTCATAATGCATCTGCATCTTTTCTGAGAAAACTCTGAATCTTGCAATACGTAATGATTTTTCACGGTTGCAAGGCAGAGGTTAAAACTGAGATGAATCAAAATCCATAAGGCAAATGATTACACCTTTCTTTTTAAAAGCCTCAAGGTATTAAAGACGCTCTGATAATTTTTTGGCACTTGACTCTTGGCATGGACAGCTCTTTTGCCTAAGCGCTACAAGGGGCTATGTGACAAACAAGATCAGAAACACTGAAGAGGTCACCAACCCAAAGCATGCTGGTGTTACAGAACAACTTATTCGGAGACTTGGCCAAGAGCTCTACCAACAACAAAATTCCATTCCTTTCCTTTTCACTGGAATAATCATCTTTCTCCACGAGTAAATAACCTTTATTGTTTCTTTAACTGCTCTCCGTACATATTCCTGAAACTGCCGGTACACTGTAAAGCCAGCAAAATGCCGTAAAACCGCTACTGGAAATGAGCTTTCTGAACTGCCAGCGCACTTCAAAGAACTGAAGGCATTAGCTTGTTGCCCTACAGTTTTCCACATGTTTTCAGACACCTTGCTATGGTTCTATCACCACTAACTATCAAGAATTCATATTCAGTCTAATGAGTCTACAACCAAGCAGACCTGGAGTTTTTGAAGAGCCTCGGGAATTTTCAAGGCCAACTCTCTTTGAGGTGCCTGAGGAATCAATTCGTCTCCTTAGCAATAAAAGAAAAATAAAAACATAGATGTAAACTTATGATGTCACTGTCTGAAATCAAAGGAAAACATGACAAAACCAGCTGTAAAAATAGCTGCGAGAAGAAGAGTGGTCATGCAGGAGTTAAAAAAACCTACACAAATTATAAAGCATATATTATGGCTTCTCATTTCAGGCGTGATACCACAAATCTTAATCATGCAAAGAACTGCTTTGTTTCCTCATCAAAAGATAGGGAACTAGAGGGAAGTTTTAGCTCATTTAACTCATTGTTAATGACAGTGCAAGAATTCTTTCATCAAAATAATTTAAAGTAATATATTCATTCCTTTATATCTAATTAAAAAATATCCTGGAGGGCAAATCCAGATAAACCCACAGTCACCTTGGTGGGTTAGGTCAGGTCTCAATGCGCACCCCATAAGCTGCCGAACGCAGGGCGAGAGATGGGATGGAGAACGCCTGTGCACAGAGCCTGCACCAACGTGCCGCAGAAAACAGCTCCGCCAAGACTGTTCTTTATAAGTCTGTAGGACTTGGCAATAAAAGTAAAGGTGGAAACCACGATTATTCAAATTCCCAGACCATTTCTCTTCTCTAGAAGTGGGCATGGAAAGAGAATCAAAGAAAAATCGCAACTGATTCCAGTGCCGTTCACCACTGGAAGAAAAAGAAATGCCTTCCAAGTCTGTAGAGGACTTTGTGAGCTCAATCCACTGAGTGAATAATTGAACTGGACGTGATTGGAATCAGACTCCAAAGACACGGCTGAACTATTTGAATGCAGTGTTGATTCCTCAGCTTTTTATATACCAGAATGTTCCTTTAACAAACCAGGAATACGAAGAGAACAGGTTATGCTTAAATAAAGCAGAAGTTGCAGAGAAAAAAGTCAATTAAATACTAAATAGTTTAATTTTAGTTTAATTTCTCAAATTAAATACAAAGGAACATTAAATATTTACCTTCCCTAAAAAAAAAAAAGTAGAGATCCTGAAAAATCATTCTCTAAACAGCAAAGTTTTCACTATACTTCTACAAACAAAACTACTTTTTTGGTAACAAATTTTTTAAGACTTAAGACTAGGTTTATACAACTAAACAGATGAAGTAGCTCAACTAGTTTAAAATACAAATATGCATTCTGACATGTTTGCATGTATATAATTTCCATGGGGGTTGTGGGTGCCTGTCAGGAAGTCTCTAGCTTCATGTTTATATTGGCCAATGACTTGACCATGTTGGCGAGACAAGCACCTTCCTCGTGGCTCTGAGCTGTTAATTAAGTTTCGAGGTACTGTGAAATACTCTTACAAGTGGGTTATGCAAACTAAACTAGAGGAAGGATTGGAACGCTCTGAGATGTAGATCACAAAACAACCAGTTTTGTGTTCAAGCAATGAAAGCCTCAAATAAAACAATTAGTTACTACAGCTTACGAAAAGGATATTAGGTATCTTAAATTGCTAATCAATTTTCATCTGGTTTACTATCTATTGTACTGTTCCAAAAATTTGACATTCTACAACAATTGTTATTCCATTTTTTTCCTCCAGCACCTCCAGAGCTTTATTATCTTTAATCAAGGCAGCTGAACTGTTCCCAAGGACTACAACACTCGCCTCACCACTTTCTCCTTCAAGGAAGATTATGTATTGCGCCTATTATCTGCCCTGCATATTGTCCACCAGTTTATGGATTAAATCCACGGTCTTCTGAAACCCTGACTGTTCTACCCTGGCATAAGTCAGGCACAATCTCATAAGTACAACAGACTATGATGCATCACTGATATAAAACACAGCTACTACAGTTCAAAGGCTTTTATTTCTTTTTATTTCCAACTGATATCAACCAATCACTGCACTTACCCGTGGGTATCATTTTCTGCTTTGGAGAGTAGCAATACAGAAATAAATAACAGATTTTTAGAATTTGTATTACAAAACTGACCACAGGCCATTTCTTCTTACACACGACCATTTTTTCTGCACATAGATCTAGACGGCAGCCCCAGAAGCACTTATATGTACTATAAAGTATTGCTTTAAATATATCACTCTTCAGACTGTATACATTTTAAAAGGTAAATGAAATGGTAAATGAAAAATTATGTACCTGTGTAATAAAAAAATATCAAGAGAAGGCTAGAATAAAATGAGGCTTTCTAAAAAAAATACGATTTGCAACAATTTACTTGATTTTGAAAGTTACAAACCAATTCTTGGTTTTGCAATTCTATTCTAAACAAAACCTGTGGCCAGTATCAAATAAGTTTTTTGACCTTCTTATGTGTCCTTTCCACATTACTAGGGACATTTGCCACCTCCTCCATCTTCCTCCACTCCTTGCAGCTCCGAACACGATTACTTTCCCGCGCTCCTAACTGCGAATGCCTCGTTCCCCTCCCATTTGGGGTGACACAGCCCCGGTGTTGACCTTGCACTGCACTGTCCCAGTAGCTCAGAGGCTGAGAGCTGAAGTAACTGGGGAGAGGAGGATATAAGAAAGTATCTTTGAGTAAAGGAGTTACTCTTTTGAGGAGGAGTAAAGGTACCTTTTCCACTTGATAAGTAAGTCTCTTAACTTAAAATTTACTGTCAGTTAGCCTAAACTACAACCAGAAACCCAAACGTCAATCTACAGCCACAGCTCCAGATATAACAGTGGAAAAACAATCAAAAATACTGTCATTTTATCCTTCATTACTTCTCTCTATAAAATGTTCTATCAATCACAGACACATACTGCGTCAGTTCATTGTTAAATTTGAAGTGACTTGTTTCACAAGGAAGTTTCTCAGGAACCCTAATATGGTTTTTTGTTTGTTTGTTTGCTCAAGGTGCTGCATAACAGATATCCTGTTTCAATGAAACTCCAAAAAATGAACCAATTTCCAAGATACAAAGAACCTTAAGCAGATTTAAAATGCTTCAACAAAGGTATTTTGAGAGGGGGGAAGGTTACCTAAAGTTTGCCTACTCTTAATTCTGTGTTAATTTAACACTAAATAAAATACGTGTAAACCAGCACTCAATACAGTGCCTTATCCACCAGATGACTTCTGCATCATTCAGATAAAGAACAAGTTCATGTTGCTGACCAGGATCACTATCAGGAATATTACTTTTCGCAGTATTACAGTTCCATTGCTTTTCCATCAATGAAACTCACCCTCTTAAAACATAAACAAACTGCTCATTCGCAAAGTGAGATTCACCGAGTTAAAAAATTAAGTTGTACAGATCAGAAATGTAATCATGGGAGACAAGCTCTGAGAGTTTTTCAATCACTGTGGGGCTGCATCAATTTAAAGTCATGTTACATTAAAGAGAAAAACGTCTGGGAAAGTCTCCCAGTTGTCACTTTAGATTAGATTTGTTGTTGTTATCAGACTGTGCATTTTGTAGGCTTTTTACATTTTAAAGATACTGCCTCATGCAGCTACACGGTGCATAAAGAAATTTGTAACATACAATTTTTTAACCAGATTGCCTAGAGATTAGGAGTTTGCACAAATTAACTGGTAGTCTAAAAAGAAAGAAAAAAAAAAAAATATAACAAAACCAAAACCCAAAACACACATGCACATCTTCTTGAAGCCTATTAACATTTAAACTTTAACTACCTTAGAGTCACAGGGAAGCCACCCAGCCGACCTTCTTTTTTTTGCTAAATAAGTCCCACATCCAAGTGAAGTCCTGCCATTTATGTTGACAGAAAGGTCAACAGAAAGTTTCAGTTCTTCCAACAATAAAACCACACAGTATGGAAACCTGATGGTGCTGCTCATCTCAATGGCATGTTTTTGTTGCATAAGTAGATTTCCATGTACTTTAACGGATTTACTCATGTAACCTACATTGTTTTCTGTTATAATGGTTCTCAGAATTAGACCCTCATATCAGACAACTGCACCATAAGCAGAAGATACAAGATTTACCTGCTTAAAAATAACATTGAAGAATTTTAGTTCCTTTCTGCACGATTTCAAGCTAACCTCTGATTTGTTGAACTTCCCAGAGCTGCAGACAATTCTCTTAATTACTCTGATTGTCAAGCTGTCATGTAAAGGATCCTTGAATGTTACTGCATGTATTCAGATTGTCAAATAGTGTCTCACACAGGCAAATGCAGCAAAATCACCATATATGTTGCCAGACGTTACTATTTCAAGCAAATATTCAAAATAAGATTCATTCAGCATAATGATTTTGACTGGAATTGCATAAAAACAGATATTAAAATTATAGCTTCTAATATGTAGTAGGGCTTTTCTTATACCACTTTTGAGTCTAGTATTTCAGTAATCGTAATCTTTCTGAAAAATGAAGTTAGTAGCACACAAGTCTGAGTTCAAATATTTACAGGATGCTCTTTAAATCAACCACACACCATTGATCTAGACCATAACCTTTTGAAATCTGGAAGACAAAATACATTCTCAGAGTGTGCATAATATGCCGTATCTCCCTTCCTGCAATTTTTCACATGGTAGGAAACATTCGGGCACTGTACTAAGGTGAAATAAAAAGCTTGAAAAATGCAACAGGAAGTTGACAGCATATAAACAACAGCCATATTGACTTCAGCAACATCAGCGTCCCAGGGTGAGAAGCCAAGGGATTAAATACATTTAAATAACCTTCACCTTCCTAAACAACTTTCACATCTGCAGAAAGTTTGGCCACAGAACCCCAGCTTAATGAAGCAAAGTCAGGTACTTCCTCAGAGCACATTTCGCTTGTCTATTTTGGTTTTGGAGTCACAAGACTTTTACCATTCTGGTGAGACTTCCAGTATCACGGGGGAATCAAGTCATTTGAAGCCGCCCATGTTTTCATCCTAGTAACGACTGCCTTCCCACTGCTAAAGATTTTTGTCAAGCCCCTGCTGTAATCAGAACTGCGGTCACTGTGACAGCTTGTTACATGGCCTGCATCCAACTGGAATGAAATTCTTTTCTACTATGTAGTAGTTGAGTGTTGGCATAAAAAAGCCACTCCCGGTCGTCTTAGTTGTCACAGATGGGTCAAACTAAGCCCAACCTCTAAGAAAGATCTTTCTACTCCTAGAGAAGACAATGCACCGGCAATGTATGGCATTTTTTAGTTCACTATTTACTGGAGACCTACCACACTTATGGAAAAGTCCAGAGACTGACATCTAAAAATAATTAAGAAGTTTCAGACTCACTATTTTTTTTCTGAAGGTGGACTTTAAGCCTTGTGAGGACCACCAAAAGTAAGAAGAATCTTATCCCGAAGCGTGACAGCTGTAACAAGCTATGTCTTAGAATAGTACATCTTTAATCTAACACCATAGCCCTAAATCTGTTCTGGTTCTGCAAATGCCTCTAGTTATTTCATTTTTATCAGTGAAGAAAATGAAATAAAAAGTATTTCATACTTAACACCAAACAGACCATGTTATCCCAGAAGACGTGCTTAAATAATTTAGCTGTTAAAAGAATCTTTAACTATAAATGTACTAAATTCCAGCGCAAAAGATTAACTACAAAAGAAATTAACACTGCCTTAGGAAAGGGAGATAACATTTTTCTAAAGCATTTCTAAAGCTTTTTGATATGCTATTTTTTAGAATTATATCTGGAGAGAACTAATATTTTTAAATGAGACTTTCAGAGCTGCTCAAATTGCAAAGTAACACTTGTGTAAGTTCAAGAGTTCTGGGGAACCTGTTTTGCTCCCGTTTAAAAACAAAATCAGTACACCATCTTTACCCATTTAAAGAATACATACCTAGCAATCGACTTTATCAATAAAAAGATTCAAATAATATTCACCTAAAAAAAATGTTCCTTCTAGTTCTACGAACAACTTTGTCACAACGTATCAAAGCAAAATAACATTTTCTCCCCTCAACAACTTAAAAGTTTCCAGGGCTTTATCACCACTCGAAGCAGTCTATTTGCATTCTCCAATGCAAACTGACAATCTAGTGATACAGTACATTAAAAATTCTCTGTAGTATTGACTGCCTGAAGCTGATGCTCCCTTGCTAAATGCAGTGCAGTTCAATTAACAGCTCTTCAATATACAATTTAATTTTTCTTTCATCTTGATCCACAGCCGAGCTTGAAATGAGGAATGCTGGAATAGATGTACTTTAAATATTGAAGCAAGTGTTTATAAATACATCTATCAAACTGGTAATGATTTCTGTCATAACAGGACCAAACAGATGAACCTGAATGTCTGGGACTTTCAGGTTTGTGCATTGTTTTTCTCAGCCTTACAGGGCTGTGAATTGCTGGTGCAGGGGAGGGCTCCAAATATTCCCCCAAGGAGTGCAAGAGCTTTTGCCTCACTGCACCATTCTTAAGGAGCAGAGGAACACTCTTCTGCTGCCACTTTAGAGAGTAAAGCCCTTCGCGTGTAAAAATACAACTTATCACTACTGTCACCAGAACTTACTCGAGTTTTTAATGTTTCTCTCGTCATTTGAAAAGGCAACCAGAGAAGTGCTCGACACCAGTTTCCATTACCAAATGTGCACTCAACTGGGAGGCAACCAATTCCAGATTGAAAAGTAAATATTTAATGCATAAATACTACCCTGGAAACCTTTTTTCCCCCTACAGTGTGAATGTACACAGTACACTTCAAATTTTCTCTAGGTAGTCATGCCATTTCATAGGAAAATGTAAGGTTAATTTAAACAGGACAGAATGAAATATTGCATTTCAAAGTTACGCTAAGTGGGACACTGCTGAAGGAAGCTATTAATATCTCTTACAGTGTGCATGCTCAAGGAAACGTTGTGAATCAGCTCATTTCTCACAGGTATACTACACAGCTTTCAAAATGGTAGGATTTACTACTCTTCATCAGAAAGGAAAACACTCTACTTCAAGCTAGAGGCATTTTTTACTCTTTAAACATATTCACAAAAACAAACTTGACAACACTTACTGCCTTAGGTAGCAGAGCACTCCTGACGTGGAAGGCTACCAATCGGCGTGAGATGAGTTACAAAGCAAGAGAGGCTTCACCGAGTCAACATAAGCAGCAGTAGAAGAACAGTAATGCATTTCAGATTAATTCAGTCAAATTGCCTTTTCTCAAGTCAGACAGTAATGCATGGTGAAATATATAAGTTTACCTCGTTTCTGTCCACATTTATAATGGTATTAGTTGAGTTGCAGAGGTTTTAGTCTTAAATGTTTTATTTTTTTCTTCTTCATGTATTTTTAATCATCTTCTCTACATTATGACTTTGAATGCTGAAAAAAATCTTTATAACTTTAACCGGTCTCATTATTGTTAGCATTTCCTTTTTCCCTTTATTTCTAGTCCTACATTTTTTAAAAAAGCAACTCAGTACTGTATTTTAAATTGTCAGAGAAAAACATTCAGCATTTACAGTAATTAACTCATCATTACTTCGAATAACTACACTAATTGGTATGCTCTACAAACCTGCAACACTGCAGAATTAAAAATAAATATAACAAAGATATAATTTACAACTAATCTATACTTACAATTAAAGTTAGTTTCAAGATTTATTTCATTCTATTATTTTTTATTAGCTACAGCAGACAGTAAATGGGGTGTACCACGTTCTGCTTTGCAAACACCTAGATTATAAAACATAATTACACAAATTAATTAGAAATGAGTACATACATTCATGTCTTTGTTTGTAACCATAACATGTTAAACATGACTATGTTAATAAGCAGTTCCTAAAAATTATAAGAGAGTATAACCAAGTAAAATTGCAAAGCTCCCTGACTACCCAAGGCACAAATGTCACCCCGGGACAGAGAGAGTTACCACGACTTCAATTCTCCTCACGTCTGATTTTAAGGTTGCAGGTTGTATACAAGTCGTTCTTCTACACAGCGGGTTAGCAATTCCATGAGAACTCTTAACGCTTCACATACCGTGGCAGAATACACGTCCAAACTGAAATTTTCTCTGAACTGTGTCCTGTGCTGTCTTTCCCACCTATTCTCAAGGGTTCTCTGATGTCTAAGGGCCTAACGTCCCTCCAGTTGGGCCCACTGACTGGATAACTTACCCTTTCACAAAGCTCAGTGTTTACAGGAACCTAATTATCCTAAGGATCTTTATGCTTTTTAAAAATTTGCCTTTAAACACTCTACAGGATCAAAAGTTCTGAGGCACGGAAGGGCAGATACAGTGCCTGAGCATCCCTTGGCTCCCTGGGACATCAGAGAACAGACAACTCTCCAGAAAGCAAGAAAACGAACAAAGTCATTTGTATGTTTTCTTTTAAAAAAAAAAACAAAACAAAAAGGGTGTTTATTTATTTGCCGAGACCAGATGTGTACCTGCTGCACTTTCCTAGCAGCATCTATTATTGTAATTATACTGCTATAGCATTCCAAGGATGCATAAAGCCTGCATCAGCGGGATGCATTAATTCCAGTTCCACCTTGGCAAAGTAAGGGATATTAACCATAACCTTTTTTTAGCAATTTAATTGCATCTTCATAAAGAGCGTCTACCAATGTAACTAAGCTGGATCCAATATGCCTCACCAGTCTACCATGTTGTCTGTAGTGTAAAACCCAGCTAAGATCTCCTTTGAAGGCGCCTAACATGGTGGGTTTAGGACCTTTAAGTACAAGTAGCTCTTTGTCATCACAACCAACAAATAGTCAAGGCCTAAGAGACGTAAACATGTTTCAGTTAAAAGCAAACTACAGTCAGATCACAGTATGTCCCTCATAAGAATTAGGGAATACCAAAAGACCAGAACTACCCTACCAATGACACAGCTGGCATCTGCTGTACGTTAGCAAGGATTTAGAAGAGCTGAAAGAGGCATCTACAAAGTACAAGCCTAAGGTAAAGACATCCTGACTTATTTTCTTACCCCAAATTAAAATGACGACAGTTTTGATTAGCACACTTATGAAAATACAAAA
Organism: Charadrius vociferus; assembly: GCF_000708025.1. Lineage (NCBI taxonomy): Eukaryota > Metazoa > Chordata > Aves > Charadriiformes > Charadriidae > Charadrius > Charadrius vociferus. The sequence continues at coordinate 2,378,023 of NW_009649588.1, forward strand.
GTATTCAGTTACATATTTTATGCTGATTTTTCCTTTATCCTTTATGTGCTAGGATCAGCTATTCCAGATCCAGTTAGGCGGTTCAAGGCTTGTTTTGCATGTCTCCAGCAAAAACAAACTAACAAAAACTACCCCAAACATTCCTTCCGTTACATTAATTCAATACTTCTATTTGATAAGCAAAGTTTATTGTTGAAGTTAATGCTGTATCTCAGTGACCTCAAATGAAATACGGGAAAGAACAAGTTCAGCACGCTAGTGCTTATTTTTATACGCTGAGTAATAAAGCTGTGTCTGCAAAATGATGTACTGAGTATCTTTATTGGGACCAAATTAGTAGGGGTTGAGCGCCAAAATTGGAACGTTTAGATTGTCTTTTCAATGTAATTTTTCATTTCATATGAAATCCCCTCATCACTAGAGTACTATTAAAGAAAGAAGAGTTGCTGTTTAGAAAACACCAAGAAAGTGTCTACCTGTTCACTGCAGGGGTAGCATTATATCCAGTGCACTCTGCTTCAGAGTTCTCACGTGGCAAGTCGCAAGTAAATATCCAAATGAATTTTTAACAGGACAAATTGCATTCAGAAGTAATGCACGCTTTCCCCTCTAGCACAATTGGGAAAGCACACGTGAAGTGCTTCCTTCCAAGACACAAAACCAGAAAGGATCAAAATAAAGATTTTTAAATTATCTTGCTTCATAATGGAAGGGTAGTTATATCTTGTGTGTACTCCCTCAACACAGCTCTAATAAATCTCACTAACACGGTTCCAGAATTTAAAAAAAAAGTAAAATAGCAGGAGAGTACAATCACCTTTCCATATTTGACATTAAATAACACAAATTATGGCAGATATTGGCAGATATCTCAACGCTTGGAAATTAAATGTGTGGACAAATGGCTGCAGACATATAGCTAAACTTCTGCCTCTGACAAAAAATCTTCATGTATATGAATATTTTGGGTCTGATCCAAAAACTCTTCTTAGCAACAGAAAATTAGTATTTTCAGTGGGCTTTGGAAATAGACCTTTTAATAACATCAGTAAGATAAATATACATTCTTTTGAACAGCAGCACATAGATATACATTAGATTTACAGCCTCTTATTAAATTAAGCCTCATATATGTTATCAGCACAATGGTATCATGACTATTTACCCTAATACCTTAACCAACTGAGTTAAATAAGCAGATAATAAGTCATCTTATTCACATAAAAATCAGCATGTCTGGGACAGCCCAAAGGTTTTGATTATTAGTTTGAGAAATTACCTAAAGAATCATGACTGTTCTGCATCCCACTTGGACCACTTTCTCCCTGGACACGTAATAAACAATAGTTCTAATCACACATTGCTGAAATGGAGATTTTCAAAGACAGCAGTCTAATTTCTTGCAGCTAGTACTAAATAAACACAAAGTGAGACAAAAGATAAAGTAGCAGGCTACTAAAGAGAAATCCAGGGAATCAAGCAAAGTCCAATACTCTTCTGTCCCCAACTTACCCCCTCCAAGGATAATTATCAGGATAAAAGGGAACTAAAGGAAGAGGGGAAATAAGAAAGGACAGTAAATTAAGAAAAAAAAATTGAAGCTTTGGCTTCACAGTAATAAAAGATTTAGAAATATCATTGACAAACAAACAAATTAGTAGTACCTTTTGAGCACTCTACTTAACAAGTTTGCTTTCTATACATCTTCTGTATTCTTGCTGAACTCCATCTGTGGGTGTTTTATGCCACTTACACTGCTCTGTAGTCATACAAGCCAGAAAATTATCTTCAGTTTTATAAGCTATTGTGTATCATGAACCAAGCCAGTGCTTCCTTTGATGCCCTCACATTAGTCCCTTGTCTTATAGTAAAAAACTAGAAGTGATACAGCAACGAGCACCTTTTTTTATTTCTTTTTTTTAATGCATAACAATTACGCACAGTCGTACTACACCATTCTGGAGTTGCTATTTTCCTACTCTACCATATGCAGCGTTACAGTAGAACTGATACAGACCTTAACATTTTTGACTTTATCAGCAAGTATTCTTTAAACATTATCACACTGTCACAGCACTGCAGATACATGCAGTACAGTTTCAGAAGTCGGAAGAAAATAATGGCTCTACCAAAAAAACTTCAAAAGACTCATTTAACATATTTGCAGACTGGTTACAAGTCTAAGAAAACAAATAAATCTTGAAGAACCAATTCTTCACATTGCAGACCATGTGACCCACCAAACTAAACTCTTTGGGATCTGAAAACATTTATAACTCCAAAAGCATGAGGGCTGAGATATCTCTTTGGTTTAGTTTTGATTTCCACAATCATAAGTGACATAGAAAAGCAAGAAAAGAACACAACACGTACTAGGTTAGCAACAAGTGTGCATTTCACTTGACAAAGACGACTAGATTTTACTATAAAGCATTCAGTTTCTTCAAAGTCTTGAAAGACCTGTGACCATTCAGTTATTGCCAGCTAACATAGTGTTTACAACTAATACTAACAGATACTCCATCCTGTTTGCTTCTGAGAATGAAATAAACTAATAAAGTTGGGTTTTTACTGTGAAAAGTCAATTACGTGGTAATCTATGAGATCTTGAATATAAGCACTAGTTGGGTTTCTTTTTTTACTTTTTATAAAATTAAAGCAAAGAACCAATTTGGGGACCAAACTGACCCACCGGATTTCACCATGACTTTCATAAAAAATTATCACAGCGCATATTAAATCATTAGCGAGACACAGTGCTGCCTGTTAGTTTTAAAATGCAGAGAATGCAACTCATTGCAGAAGCAAAAGAGGACCAATAATATAATTACAAGAGGGTGCCTGTGCAGCCTGAGTTAATGCCGTTATTTGACATCGCAAGGCTATGCCTTCTCCCACGAGCCCCGCTGGAGACAAGGTTCACTCTAATTGGTTCCAAAGCACAACCTACCAACAACAGCCGTCCTCCGGCCCAGGAATGGTAATTTCCACACCACTGTAAATAGTGTTTGCAAACAATACAAACACGGTAATAAGAGGCTAGGTGGGTAATTAATGTGGTTACAAAGCAGCTTATTTGCATTTTTATTTAAAACTGCCTTCTTTAAAAAGCAGCTCAGATTTCTTTTTGCAAAAGGAGCCTTGGTTAAGGAATAGAGCAGTAATTACTCTCTTTAGGGGTTCTTTTATACATCCTTTAGGGAATTAGAACGAAAAGATAAGCAGAATTATAAAGAGAATCATGTAAAATAGGAAATGCACTATAAACACTTAGTACTGTATTTACCATAAGCTAAGCTTGTCTTCTTCATTAATGGAATATATTACAAGCTTATGTTACAATCAGACTAATTGTGAAGATGGTTAAAAAAAAATTATAACCAGCCACTTTAATTCCCCCTCTCCTCTCCTCTCCTCTCCTCTCCTCTCCTCTCCTCTCCTCTCCTCTCCTCTCCTCTCCTCTCCTCTCCTCTCCTCTCCTCTCCTCTCCTCTCCTCTCCTCTCCTCTCCTCTCCTCTCCTCTCCTCTCCTCTCCTCTCCTCTCCTCTCCTCTCCTCTCCTCTCCTCTCCTCTCCTCTCCTCTCCTCTCCTCTCCTCTCCTCCCCTCTCCCAGAACTGACAACCAGAAATCCAGTGACAGCAGAACTCAGTGTATGTAAGAATGCATCTACCTGGACTACAGTAACTAAGTTTTCAACGTCAACAACACTAAATAGTTTTAGAAAACGGATTCTGAGAGAGAACGGTTCAAAAAAAGATCAAACCCAAGTTACACTAGTAGATGTAAAGTATCAGTGAAAACCAAACTTCTCTGCACCCTATAAGATAAACTCAAGTACAAAGGCTATGGTTTTTTTTAAAGACAGACATCTCCAGACAGGTTTTTAATACTGTTGAGCAAACAGTATTTCCTACTGCCATTTAATTGAAGACTAAGCATGAAGTGCAGTTTTAAAGGGGTTATTCTGGTTATTATTTGTTTGGGGGGGGTGTCTTAAAATTTTTTGTTAAAAAGCTCATGCTGCATTTAAGTAGTGTTATTGCAAAGCTTTCGGCATGGTAGGGATTTTGTGACTCACATTTCCAGATTAAGAACAGCAGGGCTGTGCTAAAGAAACAAATCACCAAAAAGATCACCTCAACATTTTTATGTATAAAATTCTGCTGACTGGAGGAAAAGAATAAGGAATGGTAAGATACTGTGACTTCTTTCAAAATTACATTTTAGAATTATTTTTTGTATATATATGTGTAGCAGATGTTGGAAGGTGAACAAAATTATGAGAGCAGAGGTAATTTAGTCACCTCAAAAGACAACTTTGTCCTTACTGGAGAAAATCATGGCAAATTCACTAACTAACTTAAAAACCTTGCGGTCTCATAGCTATGAGAGTGCTCTTTTGGTTTCTATCAGCTGTCTACATCATTAGGGATTCATACATGAGCACAAAATTCCAATCCAGCCTAGAAATCCCAAATTAGAGACAGAACGTAGGGTAAACCGTACATTCCCAGCCCATTTATTCACCACCTTATCCAAGCATATTTTCAGGAACAATGAATCTCTTGTACAAGGTAGAAAACCAAAAGGAGTTAAAGTGACCAAACCATCACACAAAAAAAAAAATTATATTTTCCCCCCTGCAAAAAAAAAATGAAAAACACTCTGGTTCTATTCCTCCACAGTTAATAAACTGGCCATTCTCTGGCTGCCCCAAGAAGCTGTGGTTGCCCCATCCCTGGAGGTGTTCAAGGCCAGGCTGGACGGGGCTTGGAGCAACCTGGGCTGGTGGGAGGTGTCCCTGCCCAGGGCAGGGGGGTTGGAACTCGATGATCTTCAAGGTCCCTTCCAACCTAAACCATTCTGTGATTCTACGATACATTCTGAAGGAAAGAACATCTGCAGACTAAATAATAGTCCCCATCATGACAAAAAGTCTGTTATTGGCAAGTCAGCAGGGTCTTGTGGAATATGAATCTCTGAAAGTCTGTGCCGCTGAAGGCTTTGTGTGTCGTCTTCCCGCCCCCACCCCCCCCCCCCCCGGCTTTTTTTTTTCCTAAACAGTGCTCGTGCGCTTCCTGCAGAAGAAACCCCTTCTTTCCGTGGCATCTTGGCTTGTCCTAGGATGGATGAAACAGGCAGTAACAACCGCAGCAGCTCTTCCATGATTTGATGAGGCTACAGTGATCAGAATGGCTTACAAATGGCAATGGACACCCTACTTGAAGGGTATATCACAGCCTTTTCCCTAATACTGACAAACAATCTGCACTTACTCATTCTTCTTAAGTACTATCATCTTTCCTAGCTACAAAGATAATTTGTTGCACCGTTCTTTTCCTTCACTAGCATCCAATTTTTCATTCAAGTAGAAGTCTTCCTGCTTGCCTTCCCTATGTTTATAAAGAAGTCCCAATTTATTTCAATGTGCCTCGTTATATGGGTTTTCCTCAAATCTGAGAAGATGATGAAGGAAAACACAGATTTCTGCCTTTTACAGAGTAGATCATTCATTTATACTACCAGGTCTTTTTTAAATGTTATTTCCTACACATGTAAAAATTCCACAGTGCTAAACCACTTCAAGTTGACCCTGAGCCAGCAATGTGCCCTGGTGGCCAGGAAGGCCAATGGTCTCCTGGGGTGCATTAAAAAGACCATGGCCAGCAGGTCGAGGGAGGTCATCCTCCCCCTCTACTCTGTCCTGGTGAGGCCACACCTGGAGTAATGTGTCCAGTTCTGGGCTCCCCAGTTCAAGAAAGTCAGGGAACTACTGCACAGACTCCAGCAGAGGGCTACAAAGATGATCAAGGGAATGGAGCACCTCTCTTATGAGGAAAGGCTGAGAGACCTGCGTCTGTTTAGCCTGGAGAAGACTGAGAGGGGATCTCATCAATGCTTATAAATATCTAAAGGGCAGGTGCCAAGAGAATGGGGTCAGACTCTCTTCAGTGGTGCCCAGAGACAGGACAAGAGGCAATGGGCACACACTGGAACACAGGAAATTCTATCTGAACATGAGGGAAAAGTTCTGTATTTTGAGGTGCCAGGGCACTGGAACAGGCCACCCAGAAAGGTTGTGGAGTCTCCTTCTCTGGAGATATTCAAAACCCGCCTGGATGTGTTGCTGTCCAACCTGCTCTGGGTGAACCCCAGGGGGGTTGGACTAGATGATCTCCAAAGGTCCCTTCCAACCCCTGCCCTTCTGAGATTCTGTGATATGTTTATGTCTATTTCCTTAATCCTCATTTATTAAATAAGAACTGAGTTCTGAAAACTCAGAATAAAAATATTTTCAAAAGAACCACATTGAGAAATAAAATACACATCAAAGGAATTCATTTACCCCTGTCTACCAGAAATATAAGACATATGAGGTCCTAAATGCTTGGAAAACGCCCACCAAATCCTTTAAAGCCTCCTGCATTCACTCACACCAGCTGGCTTATATTTCATAAATGTAATTACTTTAAAGTATCAATGTATTTATCTGGATAATAAAACTGTATCTTTAGTACAGTAACAGTGCAAAGCCAAGTACAGATGAAGATGTATTGATGAAGACTTTGACACTGTCCCACACGATATCCTGGTCTCTAAACTGGAGAGACACAGATTCGACAGATGGACCACTTGGTGGATAAAGACCTGGCTGGATGGTCACACGCAAAGAATTGTGGTCAATGGCTTGATGTCCAAGTGGAGAGCAGTAACAAGTGGTGTTCCTCAGGGGTCAGTGCTGGGACCCATGCTGTTCAACATCTTTGTTGGTGACACAGACAGTGGGATCGAGTGCACCCTCAGCAAGTTTGCTGATGATACCAAGCTGTTCGGCGAGGTAGACATGCTGGAGGGAAGGCATGCCATCCAGAGGGACCTGGACAGGCTGGAGAAGTGGGCCCATGTCAACCTCATGAAGATCAAGAAGGCCAAGTGCAAAGTCCTACATCCGGGTCAGGGCAATCCCAAGCACAAATCCAGGCTGGGCAGGGAATGGCTAGGGAGCAACCCAGAGGGGAAGGACCTGGGGGTGCTGCTTGATAAGCTTACCACAAGCAGGGAATGAGCAATCACAGCCCAGATGGCCAACATATCCTGGGCTGCATCAGAAGAATCGTGTCCAGCAGGTCAATGGAGGTGATTCTGCCCCTCTACTCTGCTCTGGTAAGACCCCACATGGAGTACTGCACCCAACTCTGGAGCCCCCAACAGAGGAAAGACATGGACCTGTTGGGGCGGGTCCAGAGGAGGGCCATGAAGATGATCAGAGGGCTGGAGCACGTCTCTTATGAGGGCAGGCTGCGAGAGGTGGGGCTGTTCAGCCTGGAGAAGAGAAGGCTTTGGGGAGATCTTATTGCGGCCTTCCACTACCTAAAGGGGGCCTACAGGAGAGCTGGGAAAGGACTTTCTACAAGGGCACGCAGCGATAGGATGAGGGGGAATGGCTTCAAACTGGAAGAGAGTAGATTTAGATTAGATATTAGGAAGAAATTTTTCACTCTGAGGGTGGTGAGGCCCTGGAACAGGTTGCCCAGAGAAGCTGTGGAAGGTCCATCCCTGGAAGTGTTCCAAGGCCAGGTTAAACGGGGCTTGGAGCAACCTGATCTAGTGGGAGCTGTCCCTGCCTATGGCATTGGGGTTGGAACTCAATGATCTTCAAGGTCCCTTCCAACCTCAACCATTCTGTGATTCTATAAGATGTAGGCATGAAACAGTTCAGCTGTAGCCAGTACATCGACTCTCTAACTAAATTATATCAGTATTCAGAAGGATGCCTAGCCCTGAAAGTTAGGGTCTTAACACATCTGCTATATAATTCAGACTCTGTTTTACAGTGGTTTCATTACTAACCATAAAAACTGTAACAGTGGAACTGTATAAACAAACCGAACAGTGTTTTTACTGTAAAACATGAATGTAATATAAATATTTGCCTTTCCCTTTTCTCAGCATCTGTAATGAGAGCAAATTCATGCCATATGTTTATAGTGTACAAAAAAATAGAGCTCAACAATTCATCCATGTAAATGTTGGTTAATCTGTTTTTAACTTTGTGTGGGGTTTTTTTTAACACAAATTTCCTCACAAATCATTAAAGAGCTTCTTGCTCTTGTCAGTGGCTACATTCACTGATTCACAGCTGTTTTTAGAGATGAGTCTGGCAGAACTTGAAGATCACAGATTTCTCACTGATAATAAGATCAACAGCTCTGACAGGTTGAGACCTGCCTACGTGGATAGTTACTGTCCCAATATACAAGCCCACAAACTGAAAGAAACTGCCACCTCTGAACATGTGAGAATTCAAAATACAAACGCAACTGGTTTCCAGTTTCTTATACGACCAGGGTGTATTAGCAGACTGTATTACATTTAGTTTTTCAGTGGTGCGTATGCGTGCTACCACTGCTTGAAAATTATGTCTACCGTTATTTAACAACTCACTGTCCATCTGTATTTGGAAAACAGCTTTGCAGCACACATCACTCTCTTAAGGTGCCTCAGCTGAGCAGATTACTCACAGGAACTTAATTAATTCTTGAACATGATGGCCAAAGTCTGATTATACTCTCACACTGTTCTCAATCAGCTGTTACTAGCACCAGTACTGGTTAAGGCTTATGCTATCAGTTCTCCACTAGTAACATAAGGTCCGGTTCCATTACAATTACAGTTTATTAAAACATTCCTTCACTTCAGAAAGATCTGGATCACACCCTTAAAAAGGAAAAAAGCATTACACTCAGCAGTGACAATAATGCTTTCGTTTGAGTGTCTATGGCTGCAAGTGAGACACGTTGACGCAGAATTTTTTTACTGCATTACCAGTTAGCTTAATAAAAGATAGTGCCTCTTCCTGCAAGGCAAGGTTTGGATAACTGCTTTTATCTTGATTCTTCACCACAGTCACTATTCAGAGCACTGGACGATGAAATATGTCTATACACTGCAGGCTTTTATAACTGTATATTACACTGTGATGGCATGTGAACTGAAAATGCATAGTTTTAGAATATCATGCTTTGAAACAATATAATTCTTTATTACAAAATAACAGCACAGTATTGGAAATAATATTTTCAGAAACGCATGTGCTCTACCAGTATGATATTCTGAAATACTTTCTATTTTGAAGAGATTACTTTTTAAGAGCTTTTATTTAGCACAACTTCGAAACTCTTTAATTCTGTAATAACAGACTGTGGCTTCATTCAGTATTTACTGCATCTCCAAAGCCATCTTTTACACATTCTTCAGTTTTTTCCATAAATGAATATCTGTCACTAATCATGATGAGATGCCCTTCCTGAATCATTCACGTAAGTTAATTCCAAGAACAATTTATTGTGCTGGTTCTAATGTATTCTTACATAGTCTTGATATGGAAATCCTGTGTTAATAGCCTCACTAATTTACAGAAAAAGCTCATGAAATTAACGTCCAATGGATAGAAAAGGAAATTTTATCTTCTGTATCAAGATTAGCATCCATTAGTATCAAGAGCCTAAGACAAAAGCATATTTGACAGAGTTATCCTGTATTCCACACGCACACACACACAAAAAATCATAAACCAAGGACACCAGCGGAGGCGAAGCACTACATGGGAAATCAGTCCCCTTCCTTGAGGGGGAAAACGCACATCGTCAACACATGAAAACTGTTGCCCATGTGCTGTGTAAACGTGCCCGGTTTGCTCCTCGTCTTTCTGTGCTTTGCAAGATTACAATTGGAATACAAAAGGCTCACTTATCAGCTTTTAATTTCATTCAGTTACTTAATCAGCAAGAACATAAATCACTCCTTAGGCGGAGAATACTTTGGGGGAAAGGAATACAGCAAGGAGTCACATTTATTTGGTTGGTTTTCTTCATAGCCATTCGCTCTTCTCTTGTCACATTTCCACCTTGTAAGTTTCTACATATAAAGGAAACCCAAATTTTCTTTTTACAGTTTAATCTAATCTTTGATGTAGCTGTAGGCTTAACACTGAGGAACAATTACAAAAGAAACATTATACTTTTTATGAAATATTAAACGTACAATTTATCTTTTAATATCTACTTCAAAGACTATTTGACAGGAATAAATAAATGAGGGGTTCTTGGCAAGAAAAGCTGTGATTTATGAAATATTTTATTCATTCATATTCTTAAGTATTTTCTTGAGAATACCGCTAACATCTGGAGCTACAGTCTTATCCAAACATTCTGCTCATACTCAATTAGAAAATTATATCAATAATAATGTAAAATAAATTACCTAGCTTCTCGTCCTGGAGCATAGATTTCAACGTTCGTCAGAGCAACTATGTGTACAAACAGCACTGTAGTGTTTTTCATTAAGCCTTAAAGTCAATTAAGCTACGAATTGGAACAATCATTCCTCCTCTGCAAAGTATTGATATTTTTTCTTGGCTGCTTTCAGGCCTTTTCACTACTCAAGGAGAGATTTATGTTTGACAATTTCTTTCTGATTAAAATGAATCATAACTCTCGAATTCTAATTTCCTCTGTTCTGAGCAAGAAATTATCAAACAGTTTTAAACTGATATTGAATGTCATCGTGCGTGAACAACATTCATTTTCAAGATATCAAATGTAAGGCTATACTGATCTCTCTTTTTATCTGCTGCTTTTACATACTTTCTCTTCCTTTCTCTCTCTCTGTGTATATATATATGCGCACATATATAAAACATTCAATTGTACTATACCTCTCTATAAAAATCATATTTGACAGACTAGCTAGATGAGTCACATTAAAACTCGTCACTACACTTTACATAAGGCAATTACCCTCTATCTGCAATATTAGCAAAATTCTGCTGCAGTTTAGAAAGAAAATAACTGGAATACTGCAGGTTGCAAACAAATGTCAGTTGTCTAAAGTAATTAGCAAGTTTATAGGAGTAATCCCTACTCAGATGGCTCTAACTCGATAAAACAGCTCTTTGTTAAATTGTTAAAACCAGTTTTCTAGATGTGCCTCCAACAGCCAATTAAAATCAGTTTGAACTTGTTTTTTAAACATAATGGCAGCTAACCTGGAAAAAAAAAAAAAAAAAAAAATCTTATTTTCTCCCATTATTCCTCCTGTTTTCTCCAAATCTTAACAACTGGATTTTTCCAAGCCATTTAGCCGTCCCATTTTCCGTTTATAAACTTGATTTTCAGCTTTCACTAAAAGCAGATTGAAAATGGGTTTTTTGCCTAACAACTTATTTAAAAGTACAAGAGGCCCAAAGAAGAGCTGCCTTTCTTCAGACACTCAGTTTCTGGCGTTCCAGGCAGGGATGTCACAAATAGCCTCACTGCGGGAACAAGCAGGATGGTTTTCCTAAGTACTGTTTCATATGCTGTATTTTATGTTTAAATGCTGCATTACAGTAAGTTTGATTTGGGTTTTTTTTGTTGTTGTTGTAGTGGTGGTGGTTCGTTGCTGTTCTATTTGCCTTTCAAGAATTAATTTTTTTTCCATATATATTTCAGAGTTTAGCTAATACAGACCATTAATTAGCTAACTGTATCAAAAACTTGAAATAATAACAGCTGTTTACACATTTTTAATTACTTTGTCTTCTTGCAAAATAAGCGGAACTCTCTTTTGCATCAGTCAAAAAACAGAATGAAATTCTTTGTCAGACATTTAAACCTTAAGTATGAAAGCATACAGAAAAGCCGGCATAGGATATACATTGCTTTTGGTAATATACATGTTATTATAGAAATACCAATTTTGTTACCAATACAGTACACTTATGACATGTAAACACACTAGACTCCAATAGAGCAAATTTTTTCATTATAAAAATATAATTCATGCAAATTCAAAGAAAATGGGGTTTGCACATTCAGTTGAAGAGTAGGCACTTATTTACCAAATTTCTACCCCACAGAATATTGGAGGAAGACAGTATTTATAGTGCAGCTCAGAGACTTAATCTCAAAAATATACAAGAAAACATGAAACAACTAGGTAGCATTCTTGTTGCCAAAACCACTACTCGAATAGCATGAACGTGAGGCTTTGTAAGGCTGCATCCTAAACAGCTGTATTTTTTAAAAAATTGGTTCCAAATTGGAAAGTAAACCAATTTCCTTTCAATAATTATGCGTTCCCTAGGAACAAGGGAGACAAAATACTGTGGATGTTTTGAAGATCTTTACAGCAGGATAGCTGCAGCTACATATTGAGAATTCATCTGCACCATATGCAGAGGTTGTTGGCATTTTCCATAAACTCTTTCATTTTAGGAAAGAAATTTCCATTAAAAACTTCCTGCTCTGTAGTTACACCTATAAGCTAAAAATTAATATTTTACATCAATATTTTAATATTACTATCAATCAATCAAATTAATCTTTGTCTCTTTGTTTTCAGTAACTGACTTTGGGGCAGGTTTTTGTGTTTGTTTTCCTCAAGACTGCTTACAATTTGATGTAAATTTTAAGCATCTTGTAATTCATCAACTAATTCTCTCCTGGTTACACACTCCAAGTAATTAAAGTTCAGTAATAACTTATTCTTTCTGCTCCAGCACCTGCATTTCATTTGTTTATTTTCCCAGAGTCATAAATCTGAGGGACTGTCAAAGTGCCATAATATTAGTGCAATAATCAAAGTTAATTAGTCCCTCTCAATAAACAACAACAAAGCCATTATAAAGATGCATTGAAGGTTTTCCAGCTACCCAGTTTACAGATGAGATTCTTTTCTGAACAATTAGAATTTGAAAACTGTTAGTAAATAAATGTAATATTTCTGAAGTAATTTGACCTTCAGTGATCTTCGTTCAATTAACAATTCATTAACGTTTGGCGAGATAATATAGGTATTAAGACAAGTACTCCTGAACTCTCATTGCCTTCAAAGTGCTCAGAGATATGCTTAGAATTAAGGGGGTAATGGCATGTTTTTAAAATAAAAGGCACTCAGTACTGCCTTATTTTAGTTACAAGGAAAACACATATATAGTGATATTTAGCTGGACTGGGACTACTAAATTGAAAAGACAGAGTATCAACAAATCCAGTTCTATTCAAAGAGAATGGACAGAATAACTTTAAGCAACACACATTATGCTTGCCCTTGTTGGGATTCTCTTGGAATTCCACACTCTTGAAATACAAAACAGAAAGAGAGCGTTCATATGAAGTATTGAAGGGGAAATGGAGATATCTTTCCCTCCCAATCCTTTACTGTAAATCATTAATATCATCTGGTCAAGAGAAAAAGGCCTAAATCCAAAGACTGTTTCTTGAAGAAACTTGTGGTTACGGAAATTAGCAATATCATAAGCATCACTTGTTTGGAAATACTTGTAATAAGCACTGTTTGTTTTGCGCTAATAAATATTATAATTATCTGTAGACTACTTATGTGTAAATATTAATACTACGGAGTGTTCTCCCTTATCATCTGGGAGCAGTTGAAATATTTTCAGACCTTGGGAAATAAAGCTAAAACACTCATCACTAATTTTAGCAGGAAAGAAATAAAATTCCAAGAACCTGACCCTGTGGTTTATTATTCAAGTAAAGGGTACAGGATCGTGTCAACAGATGGAAGTCAGCAGTCATAGCAAGCTCAGACAAAAGTAGCCTGCAATACTTACTAGCAAGTAAATGATTGTGGGAGGAATAAATTAACAACAATGAATAAATTAAAAAGGGAGGGAGAGAGAAGGGGGAAGCTAGGAGTAAAAGAGAAACAAGGTAATAGTACTGAAGAGCTTGTACTGGCATGACAAAATGGAAGAAAAATGAAAGAAAGAGGGAAGAAAAGGGAAGGAGATAAAACACTGAGACAGACTGCCCGGCAGCAGTGCTGTTGGGCCTGATGGACTAGGAAAGAAAAGGAGGCAAACATTCTTGGTTTTGAAGAGCATAGGAATGATCCTCTGAAACCTCCCACAGTATAAAAACTATGGGCAAAACAGTGGTTGTCTCTAATATCCGAGTGTGTACAATCTCCTTCAGTGAGTTATACACTTTGCTTCAGGGAATATGCTGTCCTATGAACTACGAAACATGCCTCAGCGGTTCTTTCAAACATTTTCACCCTTACAAAGCATCTGTACGTAACACAGGTTTGCAGTCCAATCCAGTCATGAAATGAAAAATCTCTGTCACTGATATACCAGTGACTGAACAGGATATTACAAAATCAGACAGATGCCTTCTTCCTTAGATTCTTGCATGGCAATGTAATATCCATTTAACTGCTCCTACTGCACAAAAGACCTCCTATCTTGAAAAACATAGCTTAGCGTTGGACTTACCCACTCCATAAGAATGCGTTGTACAGCGTCATTGCCTCTTGACGTATTTCTGCAGGCCAGGATAACATATGCCCCGTGCAGTGCAAGAGACTTTGCAGTTTCAAAACCTATGACAAAACATTTTCCTAGTCAGAAATGGATCTCAGTAACAAAACAGAGCTGTAAAATTACCTGAAAAGGTGAGCCCCACATTTAAGTATACTGATGCTACCTGCAGTCTGACTACCTGTTTGATAGTCACCTCGACCCAGCTTTTAAAAGCACATATGAAAAAAGATAGACACCTCAATTTGAGCAGATCTCTGGGACAATAATTGTATATATTTTGTGCAAAGTAGGCTTGGGATCTTCAAAAAGCAGACTCAATTTATCTGCCTCAGTGTCTTGAAGTGTTAGAAAAGCAGGATTATACTTCTTACTCGTTTGACTGTGAAGAATGAGCCATACGGTGAGACTGCGGAACGTTTATGCCTGGCAACACCACACTGAAAGTGATGGAGTATTCTACAACTGAGCTCTGGGCTCTTCAGATGCACAGGTAGCCTTTGATTCATCAATCTGAGGACCACCTATGGCAAGGGGGGATCACCCAATGGGACGTGTGAGGGATTAAGAATTAAAATCCCACGGAGATAACTACTCCTTTCTCTGATTCAAACACCACCCCATCTGCGGAACGCTGCTGCACAAACCCAGGGAACTATCCAAGTGTTAAACCATTCCTGGAAGAGGGTTGTTGAGCTCATTCTTAGAAAACTAGATTCTACCTAAGGAGATCTGTAATCTACACGTATGTTTTATTATGCATGCACTTAAAAATCTTTGCTAAAATCTTCTTGAAATTATCTGTGTAAAATCAACTCAGTTTTTATCCCATCATAAACTGATGTATGGAGAACAATGGTGAAAAATTGTTCTCATTATGAATAATCAATCAAACACCATACAGCTTCAACATATTGGTTATAGTATCATGGGACTAAACGGGTCACTGGATGCACCAGATGACACGGAGAAAAAATAATCCATGAAAAATTCCCTCTTTTGCATAACTTACTGATATGACTTAATCTGCAAGCACATTCTTTCTAAATCTCAAACAAGCGGACAGACCGTTCACACTTTGCTGCAATTAAAGCACAGCATGAATCTATATCCCCAGGTTTTTTTCTTTCATCCACAGAACAAAGTTTCACAGTGAATTTCTAAACGACCGCACACAACCTTTTTTTGCAATACTGTTAATCATTTCTTTCCCATTCTGAATTTGGGCACTTCATTTCTGCTTTCTAAAAGGAGCCATCAGATTTCAGATTAATTTCAGTTTCTTAATTTGGGACTGTACTGCAATTTAATGAGATCAGTTCAAATTACGAAACTATCCACCAAAAGTTGCAACTCTTTCCACCTTGACATCATCTGCAAGCTTTGTAAAGCGTGCTGTTTCACTGTTGAATTCATTAATGAAAAGCTGCCTAGAAGTTGGTCCAAGGTAAACTTCATTCAATTGAAAAAAAATCTGTGAGGATTTACATCAGGAGATGATGAGTTTTTGAGCATGCAGAATGCCCATAAAGTGCAGAGAACTGAGCCAGAAACCGGGATTCTATCAGGAGTGAGCTACTACATATTTGTGCTGTATTCAATAGTATCACTGGGTGCCCATCTCCATGGAGAACTGTAACAATGACAGACATTTCCATCTAGCTGAAAGAGGCATAACGTAGCTTAATGAGTTCCAATTAGACAAGCTTAAACTAGAAAACGAAAAATCAAACTGAAATGCCCAGCAATTTGAATATACGAAGAAGTCAAAGAGAAGAGGTATTTTTTTTAGCTTTATGACATTTAAAGCATGTTCCTGTTTTCCTTTTAAAAATTGTTTACCAAAAAACCTATTAAGATGGGCTGCCTCACTTCCAAAACACCCTGGAGCAACAAAATTCAGTTACAGCACCAGACATCACTTACATTATAGAAACACCAAGGCAAATTTATACTATTTTCTGCAATTACACACTTACGGTATTTAAGTCCAAGCAATTTTCTTGTATCTCTTTTAAAGCCATTCATTGTACCAAGCAACTTTAATTACCTGGGTAATTCATTGCATGCACATGAATTCAGCTACAGCATATGCAAAGATTTCCCCTGTTCCTTATTCCACTTTAAGTGTATTTAACTAGAATTTTTCATGTAACTAATGTAAGACATGTTGTACCAGAGCACTATTAGCTAGCTGTACGCTTCTTGTTTTGCACAACAAATACACTTATTTTGACCAGCTTACCATAATATCAAAAACTAGTTGGAATGCCTGGGAATACAGGTTTTCTCCTGTTATACAAAGATCTAGAGGCGACGGCCAGTTTAATCAGCTAAGGGTGACGATGTTTTGCTAACTCTACTCCATGTCACACTGTGCAAAATAATAAATTCCATGTCATTTTCTGTTACAGTTAATAACTTGATTCTCATTATAAAATAAACTGAGAAAGATTAAAATTTAACCAAATAAGTTACCAACGTGCTCACTCTGAGACTGCAGTGTTTTTAGTTTTATGTCCTTACAATAAATTTCCATAGAGCTCAAAATCTTCATTAAGCAGTACAACTAAGTACCTTTAGAGTTAAAGAAACAACTGTGCAGGAGCTTCGAAGAATGAAACTTCAAACTGAAACACCTGAATACTGGGGTGCTTCCAAACTCCTGCTTCAAGTCCTTTTATGGCTTTAGCTTTTTGTTTCTCCCGCAAAATTTAAGGCTTCTTTCCTCCCTCAGTGTCACATAGTTTAAACAGGTGGGGAAAACCCTCTGGCATAGCCCAAAGCTTTAATTATTTTAACAGACTTATTGTGTTAAACTAAGTTTGCCAACAACATTTGTCTTTCAGCAAAATGTAGCCACGGTTTCAATATATGGTAAATTTCAAAACCTCAGCCTAACACAGGGATTGGGTATTTAAAGTACCGAATATTTAAACCCTGCAAAGAAAAGCTTTGCCTATCTATAAAAACTACATTGAATCAAAATCCACATTGAATATGGTTTCATACACCAAAGTCAAACCACAATCATCATGAATGCCCAAACAACAGTAAAACCTCAAGAAAAAAACAACCAACCAACCAACACAAAACAACCAAGCCAAACCAAAATCCAGTAGAGTTAATTAGAATGAGAAATCTGAATAACTACGTTAAGGATGCGCGTAATCAAGGAACCAGAACAACCTTAATTCTACCCACAAGGACAACTCTGTAGACTTCAAAAGAACCAAAAAGATTTCTTTAAAACGTCACTTAATCCAAGACCTCTGCTACCAGCACGCTCTCACACAGCGACACAGCCCTTTCACCACGAAGAAACGTTATCAGCAACGATACTAGGTTTTTTCCAGGAAACAAATCATATCCTTCAGCAGTGGATCTTCCCTGCACCACAGTGCCAGGGTACTGCAGCTGCAGAGCAATTTAACCCAGGTAAAACAGAGAGCGCAGCCTACTGCCAACCAACTCCTGCCAGTCCCATTCTGCCCAGCTGGAACGGCGGGCAAAGGCCATACGTGGCTGAAGGAAACTGCACCCAGCCTCTACGTGTCATGGTTCTGTGCATCGGTTTTCAGATTTCAAGGTATGAAGTTAAAAAAAGCTGCAAAACTTGAATATCTTCTTACAGAAAAATCATATTATATACTAGTGCTGTTTGGTTGTGGGTTTTTTTTTTTTTCAAAGTAGGAACAACCACACTGGAACACCAGCATAGGGTAATATACTTGAGCATCAGAGACAGCTAATTACAAAGAATAAGATAGCTACTTTCCCCAAATGTGACAGAACAACATGCTTACATAAAGTACACTTTGGAAAAGCAATCATACCATATTTAAATACCATATATAATACAACATTGAGCAAATGTTTTTATAAAACTAAAATAAATTTCAAGTGATTGCCCTGGAAGTCGCAAGAGAAAACTGTCCTGAGACCAACTACTCTTGCTGCTGTTGCTTGAGCTGAATGAGCTCTAATCTGACACTCAAAAGTGAAAATCCTGTTAAAGATGACGACGTGCATGAGGATAACCATTATGGCACAGCTCTCTACAGCAGGAACTAACCTAAAGGACGGGTAGCAAAACTAGCAAGAGACCTACAAGCGCATGGGCTTTGCTACAGACATTTAAAACCCTTCAGCCCTTAGCTTACAGCATGCTTTTCATAAGGACTTGGAAATCAGCTCTCAATTTCATTCTTTTTCTTCTATGACGACTGTTCGATTCGATAATCACATTCTTGTCTCTCTGCAGTCGACTACTATCAGTGAATTTTGGGACAGATTTGCAGCTAACGGTCTCAATTAATGAGCAGTTAACATCGCTCAATTAATGCCAACTACATTCTGTCAACATACACGAGATGAGTATATGGCTCTGTCAAACGGTGCAACCTCCTCTATAAAACAGAGAAATGGATTCACTGAGTGGAAAAGTAATTCTGACCTCTTGTTTAAATAAAGTAGACAGCATACAGTCCAATTACCATTGGGGGACATTTTGTAAAGAACTTGCAACAGGCATTTACATGTTTTAAAACATTCCTTTATTCCAAATATAAGAAAGTTTGAATACACAAGAAGAAATTCAAAAAACATTTCAGACAATAGCAAGTTTTCTTCAGCTTCTCTACCTCCTCCCAAACGCTCCAGGATACCTTGGTTGGATCTGTCATTTACAACATCTTTGAAACACAGTGATGCTATCTTTCTTTGCAACAACTTAGTCCTCGATGTAAAAGCCTACAGGGTTTGTTTGCATTTAGCTTCTGCAAAATAATTTCTTCCTTTACCTCCACTGATAGAAGAGGCCCTGAGATTCTAGAACGTCTTCACCTGTGTTGAGTCATGATTTAAAGCTGTCATGAGTCCAGCCTTCCTTGAGCCCTGTCACAGACAGTTCGAACGTGAACTAAAAGTGAGTCCAGAAGATAAACCACCTTCCCTTCCACTACAGTAAACAGCAAGATCACGTAAGCGAACAGAAGTGCTGTGTGGAATTGGAAGTGAAAAGCATTAGCCTGCTTGTGTTACACATTTCTGGCCTTTCATGCACTGATGGATTACTTAGAGACTGTACAACAGCGGAAACCAACTCAGATTTTGTAAGCATGAACGTATTATATCACTAACGGTGTGTATTACTTTCACAGCTGTGTTCAGTTTTTTCTTCTTCCCCCACTACATGGTTTTCAAGCTTCCATGTTGCTTTCTCAATTGCAGCAAACATCTATTGGGTTCTTAAAAACAGACAGATGCCCCATTTGCAGAGTGAAGTGAGTTAATTTTCAGAATAGAGCTGGAGTTCTTCAGAAATATTTATATTTTTCTTTTAATATAAAATGGGTAAGAGACTTGTACAAAATCATTCTTTGATAAACTAGTAGCTGGAAGAGCAATTTCTTTTCCATAATGGTAGTATGATATTGCAAGTAAAAATCCAACTTCCAATTAATAGGAAGCCTTTTATTTGTACAATTTGGTCGTTCTTGGGAAAAATCAGTAATTTTATATAACCTTCCTAAAGCAAAAGCAACAGCTTATTAAATTAATTCTGCAATCCAGAAAATATGAAACCTTACTTAAAACATTCTTGGCACTAAACAGAAATGAAAAATTACTTTCTGGCCTCTTTCACTCTCGGGCAGTATAGTCAGTAGTTCATGAGTTTGCATTTAAACTCTGATAGTGTACAAAACGTACAAGTTAAGAGAACTCTTTCCTCCAGGCAGAAGCAATACAAAAAGAAGGGTGCTATTTCCTTGGGGGTTTTGGTCTCCTTGCTCCGAGTTCTTTTCAGAAAAACATAAACAACTACTCAGACACTTCCTCTTGAACTAAGCATAGGCCAGTATTTAGCACCTCAATTTTACTTCGGTTTAAAATCTCTGGGAGAAGAAAATGTATTCTCACTGTTTGGCCATTGTGTTTCCACAATAGAAATCCAACACCTCTCCTAGAAAATCTATTGCACGCACAGAACCAGCAGAGTTTAAGCCATCAAACAAAGGTCAGTACATATGCATCTTCTTAAACCCTTCACGTTCTGATAAGAATGTTTTGCTCAGCCATCAGAGAGTTCATCAGCAACATTTGATCATCATCCAAATCATACTGGATTTTTTTTTTTTTTTAATGCAGAAGTAATAAAAGTATCACTAAAATAGTCTTCCGGGTAGAAGATGTTACTCCCTTCAAACACTCTTTGCTTTGAAAACAAAACTTTACATTTTTCTTGGATCAAGAGTAAACTTGAGTTTTAGCTAAAAAGGAGGGAAATGAGAAAAACCTTAAGAGCAGAACCCTGACACAATCTACAATACTAATACTTTTTTTTTTTTAATAAAAATACAACATGTAATCTATATGAAATGCAATTTAAGTCCAGTTTTACTACAGAGGAGAATTGTGAAAAGGTTAAACACTCAAGAACTTGCAACAAATCCATCTTTATAATCCAAAATAGACTCTCATCCCAACTGCTGCAACTCAAATAAACTAGGTGGGTTTTTTTTTATTTTTGGGACCCAAGACAACTACATATAAATGGGAAAAAAACTTGTCTCCTAGACATCACAAGATTTATTTCAACTTGGAAGACCTAAACACCAGTGACAGTCAAGCAGATCTTATTCAACACTTCCTCAGAAAAGGAGTGAAGCAGATTTGAATCTGCTAAAGATAAGCGATGAAGAATTAGGAGTTATGTAAGCTTCTTTTCAGGTTGAAATACTGCAACACTGATTTAGGGAAGAATCTCCTGCAACTAAGACGTCACTGCCCGTGCTGGTGGTTTAAGGGTACAGCATCCAACAGATCTTTCACATGGAGTGATGGTAGTTCTATGGGAAACATCACATTGTTGACAAACTCATACTTTTCAGAGCCCCAAAACTGCCATGCATTCCGTATCAGGATTGCTTGGCCACCAGCACTCTCACCATGTGGATGTTTAGGATAAAATCTGAGAGGCCCGTTATTCAAATTGCTCCAAATGCAAGTTTTCAAGCAAATAAAGAACCTGCACATTTTAAGAGGCTAAATTTAAAATTAGCAATTCACATGAAATACTAGTGCTGCCTTTGTTTCTGTGTGTTTGCAGGCACATGGTAACGACATATACCAATATTTTTCATTGAAAAGTTTGATGTTATATGAAAGATTCAGCCTGCCTCTCCCCTTTGTGTAGAAATTGGACAAACGTGTTTTTCTTGGAGCCATGAACCACAGAAAAAGCCAACCAAAATGAAACAGGATGACTAATGCACTGGTTCTGTTTTCCATCTAACCAACTTAAAAATATGCACTCATTACACATTACGCTTCCTTGCAATATACTGTTCTGGGCAAGGCAAAGTTATTATTAAGTGCATTGCCATCGTCACTGACAAAACTGAAAATATTTTGCTTCATCTGAAGGGATGACAACACTGAATGAATATGAAAAAAACATCCTTAAATTGATAGGATTATAAAGATCTGTGACTTATTGTTCCTGTAAAAAATTTAAAATGCACCATTTGAGGCAAAGAAAGCTAAATCCATAACTGAAGATGCTGCAAGCAAACAAAAATACAGAACAGTGACTATGTCAGGCACATACATTACAAATATGCTGCGACTAAGAGCCACAAAGTTGCAGTCAGATCTGGTATCTACTCTAGTTGTACTGTCCGAAGACCACTACCAACTCACTTTAAAATGCAATTATGCAAGACATGAACAAAGCTTCGACTTCAGTCCTTACAGCTCTGTTAAAATCTAACACTGACATTTACCTCAGCTATCCAAAGGCAGAGTCTAGCAGCAGATTCAAACTCACATTTCTTATCCTTTATGCTGCAGAGGTGCTACTATCCAATATAAATATTGCAGTAACAGCCAGGGGTTCCAGTCTGGAATGAACCCTATTGTGAGACGCAGCATATCAAATACAGAGCCAAGCCACTCGACGTTTCCCATGATAAGACCTTGTTTTAGTTGTGTAAAGACAATTCCCACCAACCATTGAATCTCTGCCCCTGAAGTACATGGACATGACCACGCTGAAAAACGGTAGTTTTCAGATAAGTCAGATATTCTTAAAACAGCTAAATTAAAACATAGGGGGAGACAGAATCAAAACTGAAATTTAATACTAAACTGCACAGATCATCCTAATCGAGATTATTTTTTTTCAGTTGCTATGCATTTAACCAATACTAAAATAATTTGCAGAAATTAAACACAACTAGTCATGTCTTCACATTGCATCTGCAACTGAAGATTACTCTGTTTGAGCTTTTTATTCTCAGTGTTTCTTCAAGCATAGAATAAATCTGTGTTTTCTTTTGATTGCGGCTTCTTGCAAGCAAGTCAGCCAGCTTTCCTAACAAAACCAATTACTGCATTTAAATATACATATATCAGAATTTAGCCTTTGGCTTTATATTGTAGTGTTTAAGGAGAATTTATTAGAGAGTTTATTTTTCTGTTAGCATAGAATTTTTTTTCTTCGGAACAGATAACATATCACATGGGCGAAGATAGGCATCTGAACACGCAGCAACTTGGCACATTATCTAGACAAAAAAAACCCTTTCCACCTAAAAGTGCATCTACATGTATTTTAGCAAGTCAAACAAAAAGAGTTATATACCTTTTAAAAGAAACCTGAGCTAGCAACTTTGTCTCAAAATGAGCAGAACTCATTTTAGTGTGACTCATATTACTAATTTTAGTAAAAACCCTAAATTACTCTATTCAGAATTACATATGTTTATATTCATAAGGGATAAAAAATATTTTGTTAGACTAGTTATGTTAATACACTACTTTTATATTTATTGAAAAATAAACATTTAACTGAAACCTAGAGTAGCAGAAAACGATAAATCTGCCCACAGTGTAAGTCAACATCAAACAGCATCTCAATGAAATCTAGATCACATCTGAGTCGCCAAATCTGACATGACATTTAGGGCACACTACTTCCCAGTAAGTAATCATGCCTGAATGTTTAGTCGCTATAGGATATGAGACCATTTGTTTGTTTGTTTAAATAAAGCCAGTCTATTTATAAGTACCATTACTTGAATCCATTATTAAGGAAATAAATAACAACATTTTTGTGCATGCTTCACCACTGTTTTACAGCAACGCTGAGGCAAGCTAAAGAGAAGCAGTGGCAACAGAACTCACAACAGAAACACAACCAAAAAAAAAAATCATTAAGGATTTACCTAACATCAGTAGCAAATATCAAAGGCCAACGATAAAGAGAATCCAGTTTCTAGTTAATCCACACACCCTTGAAGGGTTTGTGTTCTGGAAAAGTGCCCGTGCAAGTGCATTCATAACTGGGTTTATAAAAAAATCTGATCAGATATTCACAGAATCATAGAATGGTTTGGGTTGAAAGGGACCTTAAATATCATCGAGTTCCAATCCCCCCTGCCATGGGCAGGGACACCTCCCACTAGACCAGGTTGCTCAAGGCCCCATACAGCCTGGCCTTGGACACCTCCAGGGATGGGGCATATTCAGTATCAACTAGGTTTTGAAGGGCATATGGTTTTTTGAACTCATCCAGAGAACTTTGAGGCTTTTCCCCCCCTCATTGTTGCTATTTTTAAAACACCTTCTTACACAAGCTTACTCAGGAGACTGGAAAAAAGCCCAGAGAATTTAAAATTTATCTTTAACTGTCTCTTGGGCTTTTTTTTTTTTAATCAGCTATTAAAAAAAAGAAAGTTCCAAGTTCAGAGAAATGGGGCTGGCAAACTCTCCTTCTCTAAAGCTGCTCTATGCATCAGCAGTAGCTTTAGGCAACACAACAGCTTTTCCCACCAAAGCAAAAAAAATGGAGAAAAAAGCCAGAAGTTGTCTAGCTTCTTTTCAAGTACACTTCTGTTCTTCTGTAAGCCAACAGTATGATAGGTTTCTGTATTGCTGAGCCCTAATTAAACATAACAAAAAAATTAGTTGCATGTTTTGAATCTCCTTTTGGCAAGTACAACAGTGCAATGTTAATAAAAGTAAATTTAATAAAGAGGAATACTTCATCCAAGGCAGAATAATTAAAAGACATACTGTGCTGTCAGCTAAAGTGCTAGATCCTCCAAGCTTTAATCTGTAAGTTATTTCATGAGAAATACTCAGTGTTATGTAAAGATACCAAGAAAGTACTATAACACAAATTAGACCAAATTTTTTCATAAAACAAACTTGATATTTATTTATATCAGTTACACAAACAGCAAAAGATTTTAAAATATACACTAGACATTTTACAGATAAATAATAAAACAAAGTTCTGTCTTGAACAGCTCACAATTTAGGTTACAAAAAAAAGATGTGTTAGAGAATCAACCATACACAGCTAGGTCCTGTTCTAAAGAGCTCACAGTTTGTGTCACGGGGGAAAGGAATAGACGAGCAGACTGAAAATTAAAACAACACTACTTGATTTCTGGCAGTCACTACCCACCTCTGTCTTTGGCAACACTAGATAAGACAATTTGTTTAGTTAAGAAGCAGAGGAAGAATTTAATACAAGAGTCATTTCAGGATCCTGTGAAAAGAACTGAATATGGGGAAGATGCAGTTCATTGCTCTTTCTAGGGCAAGCAAATAAAAACAGCAGATAAGAGGCAGCTAACAACGGGCAAGATAACAAGACATGGAGGTTTGGGAATTCATACAGTCCTGGGTTACCTCCTTAAATTCTAATTTTTCTGGATCAGATGGTATTCAGGATGGGTACCAACCTCCCAAGGTTCAGAACTGGCAAACCTTTTGGGCGTGCTTTAAACTACGAAGGAAAGAGGGAGATGGGAAGCTGTTATGTAACTCAAATGATCCATCATGTGGTTCCAACATACAAAGTAAGGCAGGAGATGGAGTTCTGAAACAAAAGATGAAGAATAAGAAGAGTATTAACAAAAAGTTTCTATACAAAAAGCAAGGAGAATGGAAAATAGGCAAGAATTAGAAGTCATTAAATTATAGTGTAAGGCCATGAGAAAAAAAAAAAATAAAAAAATCAAAGACCTCTTTGCCACACTTTCAAGAAGGGCACGAAAACATTATCATGCATCATCTCACACCACAGCTAATGTATATCTGTTTAGATGATGTTTAAGGTCTACCCGCCAACAGCTGGAACACCAGGAACCCACCCAAGAGCTCAACAACAACCTTCTGAAGGAAATGACCCGTTACAGCTGCGTATTCTATACCAATATTTTTTTATCTTCCAAGAAGTTAGACCTTGCCAGTTTGGGGAAGGGGATCCTAAATCCAACAATACATATGCCTACAAAACTTAACATCCGTAAAATAGGAAAAAGTGCCAGTGAAGAAGCATACTAAACATTTTCTAGAACCTACTGTTTTTGTGACAATATTGTACTCTAAAATTTTGAGTAACAATTTGCAACATTACTGTGGATTAGGTAAAAAGCATTACTTCTGATAGCCAGAATCTAGACTTGAATAGTTCACTCAAGGTCACACAGAAATCAGGCTGTACAATTCCTGATCTCATATTCAGGATGCCTTGTCCGTGACAAGTTCCCCAGTTAAATGACCAAACCTTAATTTGTGTGTAGAAAGTCTAGTAAGTGATATTTCTTCACCAAACTACATCATATACCATTATGAACCATATCTCTGCCTTACATTCTAGACATGTAACTTTTTGTTTTGCAAGAGAGAACCGTTTTAAGTACCAGATACAAAGAACAGAATCAGGAAGCGTAGGTCTCTATTCCTTTAACCACAGATTAGATTCAGAAACAGATACAGCAAGACACCTTCTCACGGATCACATTCTTCACTCACTCAGGATGACAAAAGGGTGCTGCTAAGTAGGTCATGCACATTTTTATGTATTCTTCATGGCATATCCTAGTAAGGCACAAAATAGTCCAAATTTACCTTCAGAGTTAAAAATCCTTCAACAAGAGTAAGATTTATACCCCTCAGTAACTCCTCACAGCTGGATACTGACCTAAACAAATAAAGCACTTTTTGGAAAAGCTTTCTTTACTTATTTCTAGTTGCCATATTTTTCTACTCTTAATATATCTTAATTACTCCTTCTGCTAAAGAATCAGAATAGCTTTCAGGAGTATACTATTTTACCCTGTGACAGAAAAATCCAACTCCCACTTTAAATTTGAATATGGACATGGACATAATCTGTAAACTTAGGTCAGTTCATGCAGCTACACATTGCTCCATATGTAAAACAAGACTCATCAAGCATTTCTCAAAATCTTAAGTAGCATAGTTAATGTATGTAACATACAAATGAACAGAAGTGAGAAGTGCTGCTCATGCTTGCCAATGGCAGAAGTGGAGCATAACCAGAACTTCTCACAGTTCTGGATCTCTGAACACACAATGTAATATTTCCTTCTTCAATTTGGTTGTGTTAGAGGAGAATTAGAGATCCTCCTCACAAACTTTTAAACAAACAGCAAATTTTTGCACAAAGGCAGCTTTTTGACTAATCAACACAAGAGGAAAATGCCCCACAAGTTTTATGAACTTGAGTTTAAGTATCAAAAATAAAGGAAACACAATTATAGAATATGCTGAGAAAGCTGCTTGGATAAAGAATAAATAACGAGAAGAAATAAATGTACCTTCTACAAAGATAACATAACCTGGAAAAAAATGAAAAATTTCTAAGCAACACTAATTTTTCTGAACCTCAAGTCACAGTGCATGTGAAAGATTTAAATAAATATATCCAAAACTGAACTGTGAGAGTTCCTTGTTCACACAGACATATTTACTATCAAGAAAGTATGATAACAACCAGAAAACCCAATTTCACTTGTTTTTTAGGATAAAGGACACCCTAACCAAGAACAGGAACTTAGAAACACTGACCAAGGTAATTATAATTAAATGAAGAGGAGAGGAAATGTAAAGCATATTACTACAAAACAGCTGGTTAGTAGGGAGCTTTCTGAAGCAACAGATAAAGTACTAAAGACCACTATGTAGAAGTACAGCAAGAAATTAAAACCAGCTAGATGTTACATGAATGGAAAAATTGAGGTTATATAGCTGAACAGAAAGCTACAAAGATATCACATATTAAAAAGAAAAGCCTATAGAACTGGAAAAAGGAGAAGGAACCAAAAAAAAAAAAAAACCACAACAAAGCCTTTCACTGACAGAAGATAAATAAAACCAACAGGCAGGCATAAGACTTAGTGTGTGGTCAGTGACAGAACTAAGAACTGCAACTATCATTAATTTAAAAAAAAAAAATCATAGAAGACAAAAGTGCCTTTGTTTTTGATGGTCTTCCTTTAAGAATTATTAAAGGATGTATGCAATTTGATGTATTTCTTTTCCTAAGTCACACACTGTCTTTTAGTAAGGTTTGCATATTGTAGACTTTAGGATGAACACAAGATCAATTTCTTTCTCACAGTACTATTCTTATTCTATAACTCAGGTAAAATTCTGGCCCCGCTAATTCTGAAGTCAGTAGCAAGACTCCTCTTAATCAGGTCAGGGTTTCGATCTTCATCTTCCCAAGTTCTTGCCTGCCTCCTCTCAATTCCTTCTTGGTAGGGATTTACTGTTTCAGACTTGAGTTTCAAACACTTAAAAATCCTTGACACAATCAAGCACGATGAGCTTGAAAGGGACACAAGATACTCTAATCCTTTCTTCTTGTGACCCTACTGCTTCGCATAGGCATAGTCACTATGAAACTTTCTGCTGGTAAGCAAAAAAACATCATGTCCCTTAATGTACATCTTTAGAGTAGAGTTTAATGTACATCTTTTAAGTAGAGTTGACAGTATCTAGCAAAGTCACTAGATGTCTCAGGAGAGACTGTCATTAGAAAACAGTATACGTTTATCAACCTCTTCTGTCCACACCATCTAACAAGCATTCAAAAAAAAAAACACAAGTGTACAGCTGAAACTATTCAAACAAGTCTTGCAAAACACAGGCACAAGATGATGCAGAAAGTAAGCTGTGTTGCAGTGAGATAGACTGAATTGTGCAAAAGGTCTTTTCATCTCTGGACTATGAAATATGCACACAATAATAAGAAAACCTTTATGAAAATAATTATTTCAAAAGAGAAAAGCAATGAAGTTGTGCTGCAGCCCATTGAAAAGTTTTTTTTAACTCTTCGACAACAGACAAGTACCACATATGAAGGCCCCTGTTCCACAAATATATTATTCCCCTGTAAAAGGAGTACCAGAAAGCACAACACAGGCATATAGCTCAATCCCATCCTTTGTGAAAAGATTCCATTACAAGTAGTAATCATTATTGAACCTTTTAGCCCAGATGTAATTTCTTACATGTTACAACAAGTTTCACGTGCATTGTGAATTTCAGCCAAGGTTGATGAAGTTCAATAACTTGGCTAACCAACCATGTGTACTACTCATTACAGAAGTAATAAATAGATTCATCAAAATGGACATGAAAAAGCAGTATGAACATCTGACACCATTTTCAGCTTACTCAATAAGAAAAATAAATTACAGAACTCCGAGAGGACCTTTTAGTATTTACAATATGTAACAAGTAGGCAGTTGGAGCCTTACGTAAAGCAAAGTGGTATTAGTATTTCATAATATTAAGCGAGACTTAAAACAGAGTGATGGCCCTCATGGAAAACTTGATCACTATCACCTACCGTAAACCCCAGAACACAGGACTGTAAATTAAAGACTACTCTCTTCTACTAAAATTATTCAAAGTTTGAAAATAATAGCTTTTAGTAGTTTTTAATTGTTCAAAATACATCAGTACTAATCCCTGATTGACAGCTACTAACGTCCCGCAAGAGAATGAGTTAAAAGTTCCACCCCAGAGGCATGTTTCCCCTCCATAAACTGTGCTTTTCTACGCCAGTTACCCAGATGCTGAGTTTGGTCCACAGCTTGTGGATCACAGGATTTAAAATTAAAGGCTGAATTTTTTTTTTTTTTCGGCATTACTTTTCCCATGAATTCTTCACTAAGCAAGCAGCTTTTCCTCAAGAGAATTAATACGTCTGTTGAAGCCAGAGTAACAGTATGAAACTAAAAGACACGGCTGCATATACAATACCAAACTGTATTAGGCTGAAGGATGATTATTTTCCCCCCCTGCTCTCCCCACCCAACCACATTTTAGAAGGGCTTAAAACCAAACCCTCATTGCCACTGTTTCGCTGGCAAACAACAGCAAGAAAACAATCCCCAAACAACACAACTGTGCTGGCAGAAGACCCTGCTGTAAAAGTTACATCTGCAAAACGATGTTTTTATAGGGTAACTTATTTTTCACATGAGAGCTTATTTTATTCTACCAGGGGAAAGCATACACGCTCTGGCTGCACCTGGCCAGCCACGCTTTTCTGTTAATACACTGTGCTGCTTATAATAGTGAAACATGTGATACATGGAGCCTAGAATTCACAGAAAAAATTAAAATATACATCAAGGAACAACACTTTCATGCTTTTAAACGCCCAGTAAATACAAAAATATCCCACGAAAATAATCACAGGGACAGCTAGGACTTGGCCAAGAAAAATAATCCAGAGTTATATATTGCTGACCTTTCTGTCTGCCTCACAATAAGCTTTGAACCCAAACCTCCATAAATAATATCCACTTCAGTTCTCCACATGCGAAACACTTTGAGGATGAAAACACACAACCATGCAAAGGGTGTGATAGTTCGTTCACCACAAGCTATGCTGGTTTAGCGAGAACATAAAATGCATCTCCTTAGCAAAACCCCCATTTTTCCCTTCTCTCTGCACCATTGAGCTACAACAGAATTACATACAGAAATTCTTCTTCATAAAAATAGGCAGAAGTTTCAACTTATCAATCCATAGGATTCCATGCATTTGTGAAAACTAATTTTGATTCAGACAACAAACTCTTCTCACTAAATTTGGGAAAGATCTAGACAGTACGAAAAAAATCATTCGAAAAGTATTGTCATAAGCTTGCTTCCCCATGTCACATCTCTTATCTACTCTCATAAGAAAAAGGGACACAAGTAATAGACAGTTACTGGAAAGCAAACACCTTGTTGTATATTCATCGTAATAAAACATACAAAAAACAAAGTTTAATCTTAGAGATATTTGAGAAAAGTTAACATGTGAACAGAATCAAAACCAGACAGATATATTTTCTCTTAAAGATCATTTCTTCCAATACAAACTATCCAACAAAAACAGGCTGATTTTTTCAAGGCTGACAAAATTCAGGTGTTACAGCATAAGATTCC
The DNA here is from genome assembly GCF_000708025.1 of Charadrius vociferus. Classification (NCBI taxonomy): domain Eukaryota; kingdom Metazoa; phylum Chordata; class Aves; order Charadriiformes; family Charadriidae; genus Charadrius; species Charadrius vociferus. The sequence continues at coordinate 2,408,628 of NW_009649588.1, forward strand.
AAAACCATACAAGAAATCATAAAGTGAATCTGAAACAGAGGGCTATCTTGAGCAGTTCCTTTGTAGAAGTCCTGCCAGTTGTATAACCTTTAAATCCTATTTCAGCTAGAAACAGACTAGAGAAATTAGAAAAGAAACTTTGTGCTTTCAAAGAAAAATGTGCACATTTTTCAAGGAAAATTTGCAATCTACCTCAAAAATAGAGCTGAACAATTCCTTACTGACAGATTCAGACAAACATCTGTAGGCTTAAACCACCAAACTCCACACAATACAGTGGAAGACAATGAACATATTTAAGACAGTCAGACTAATACTACTAAAATGAGAGTCCGCAATGTATGGGTCTGTAAAGGTCTGTTTTATTCCTCCCATATGATCTGAGTTTGACTTAAATGAGACCATTCACTGGTCTAATTAGGATTCATCAAATGTTACCTTCTTTGTGAAGACTGACAAAGCCACCCTCAGTAAAAATGCTATGTCACCCACAAATAATCACAGCAACTTCTGTAACTACAATAGTGCACGACATTCACAAAAGTCTCTTCTCTGCAGGTACAGAAGAGTCAATTTTTGATTTCTCAATAAGTAAATGTGTTCTTTTTCATCAGACTTTTTCTATCTCTCCATTGCCAATAGATTTAGGGCATACTGGTAAAAGCTAGCCAGTATCTATTGGAAACCTTAAACGATCTGCACGAGAAATTGAGAGAAGTTTTAAAAGTTTAATTTTGCTCTTCTTAAGGTAGTAGCTTAAATAGACATTAGTCAATTAGCTACTACTCAATTGGCATAAGAAATGCAGCAAACCACACCTGCCTCTATCAAGGCTCTGAAGGTAGATTCTGCTTTTTAACTACAAGAAACATACAGAACAATACTAATATAGGAAGTGCTCAAACACTACTACACGACATACAGAAACAATAGCTCGGAAATCATGAATTCAGAGATTCTGGAGCTATGCAATATGTCACTCCCCCAACAAAACAAACTTTCGTTAGCTTCTGCCAGTATGGAGTAAAAAAAGCACACAGTCAAAGCACAGCAGTCTGGCCATGTGTACTGTATCATTTATATACAGGTTTACTTACTTTTTAATACTACTTTCATAAACAGAAAAAAGTAAAAAGCTGCCAAAAATAACTTTTTCTAGATACAATGAAACAATGACAGAAAAACAAATATCTTGGGATCTTTCTGAATTAATGTAAGCACTGTATGCTTACTGAAAAGAGATATTCCTAGCTTTTAGTAGTTTAAAGTCCTACTTCCACCCTGACAGTATCAGATCATAGATGCCGTTGGTCCCAAAATTAACAGTTAAACCCACACCTCAGATCACTGAAACTTTACTGATTTTTCCAGTAAGGGAGACAGAAACGTTTCTAGTATTTTGGGAACAGAATGATTTTGGGAACAGAAGAGTGGTAGCCATTCTACACTGCTCACAAATGTAAAGAGTTCAAATAATGTCCCATATGAGAGAGATTTCTGAACTAGGTGCAGGTGATCCAGTGAAAGGCACATGATAAATTGCAGAGCTATGCAATTTGTATTTATCACAAAAGCACCACCATATGTGAACAAAATCTAATCATCTACATGTTACCATGATGATTAATACTAAGTAAATTATCAAGTTACCCATTGTCAAAATGTTACCTTCTACAGTTTCACAATGCTCAGTTATGTTTGTGTATACATATACAAACACTCACTGCAATTAACTATGACATTTGATATTGGGAATACAGGTCATTAAATACACAATGAATTTCAAAAGCTGCACAGGCTCTATTCTGATAGTTGAGCTCAAAACAGAGCTTTAGCTCTAAAGTCTCTTCCCCTGATTTTGTATACCTGATCCTCAATTATTGGCTACATGCGTTTAAAGGGATGCAAATCAGCCATGAGTGTAGCATAAATCAATTTAAAAAGAAAGAATGAAAGAATATAGCCCTAACTCTATTTTAGTAGTTAAGTGAGGAGAAAAAAAAAAAAAAATTAGGTTGCTTTGCTTTCTTGGTTTGTAAAAACCCATTTTAATGAAACATGTCATCTTCTGCTAAAGTTTACTCTTCATTTTCAGTTGTAACTTAATCAGCCTCTTAAGAGTTTAAAAACCTTAGCAATATGTGACAATCTGCCTTGCACAAGTTTTGCAATAACCTTTTTTTATTACCATGTCAAGCTAGCTTTCCACACTTAAACATAATACACCAATAGAGTCATCAGGAGAAAAAAAGCTATAAGAGAAAGGAATAAAACAGAAAAACTCCAGATTATCACATATAAATGAAAGGGCAAGTTATTCAAAGCAACTTTTTAAATCATAAAGGAGATGTTTAATTGTGATAAATTATTAGCACGTTTCCCAACCTTTTGCATGAGTATGACAAAAGTTGCTAATACTGAAGTTCTGTACAAGAAAAAAAAAAAGAAATTCAATAACTTATCACAGCAAAAGTATATGTAGACCAAAAGCTCACTGGAGCAGTGACTCGTCTTTTGAGTACTGATTAATAGTACCTAATACACAACTCTTCTCCTCACTAAGGCCTCTTCATTGCATAGCAATATAAGTGCCAGAAAAAAAGAACTCCACCAAACATTAACTGATAATTATTTTGAAGAAATTATCGAAAACATTTCCACAATTATAAAATTACATGCTTTAGTCTGGTAAAATATAATAAGAAAAGCAATCTAGGAAGCCACATTATGACTGAGGCTTCCGGATTTTCTTCAGTATTTGAAAAAAATTAAGCTGCTCAAATACAGAAGTAGTTTTCATTTTCCTGAGATAATTCGTGCTTCTTCTGGGCATCCCTGACAAAAGCAATTAACAGATTTCTGTTGACCTTCATATAGCAGAAAATTTAGAATTGCAGTTTGAGCAATGGTTTGATTGTGATTATCAATACAGTTTTGTGATAAAATCTTGGAAAAGCATTAAAAAAAACCCTACATAGTGGAATCTGCCCTACTGCACAGAAAGTACAGTTTGCCCTTCGGTAATATTCTGCAATACTACTTACGTTTCACTATTCATGCATACCCTAGCAGTCACAATAGGTTAGGTGCAACTGCACCTGATACAGAAAACATAACATGTAGTTTCAAGGTCATATAGCTAGATGAATCTTAAAAACAGATAGCAATATTTATACAAGTCATAGAAAAATCACATTAGCTACACCAGTGTCTCACTGACACTAAAACCAAGTAATATTCTTTTTTAAAAATTGTTTTACTTGGGGAGATTGTTTACAGATGCAGTTGAAAATATCACATCTTTTTATAAAATTAAACATAGATGAACAGCTGACACGCTTTTTAAAAATTCAGATTCTAGCCCTAATAATCAAGTACACAAACAACAAAATTACAAGAGCATTTTCCAAAACCAGGAAAAAACCACCAGGTCTCTTTTGTTTACTATTTTCAAAGAGCAACACAGCCCTCTAGTGGAAAAATTAAAAAGTACTACTTTATTCATACAAGAAGCATGCTAGGGAAGTATTTTCTCTGTAACCTAATCCATGTTGAGAGCTTTAAAACAACAAAAAAAAATGCACACACACAACTGCACAACATCTTTAATTCCTCACAGTGGAATAAGTCTTAATGACCTTAAGAGAACAAACTGACAACGCACACTACTCATGTTTAAATGTACATAGAACGGTAAGTTTTTAAAACCAGAAGATTGACCCAAGACTAAACGGTTCAGTAAGTCAGACTTAGATCTTTTTGCTACACCAGCTTTACCATGACCAAAAGTTACCTCAACTTCTAATGTGATAATCAGACTAAAATTTTGATTGAGCTTAAAAAAACAGACGAGGAAAAAATCCAAAGAATATTTGGACTGCAGTGTCAGAAGAAAAAGCTTCCAAAATTAAAAAAAAGAATGCAGTTTCCTAATAACTCTTGATCTGCTGTGATCTCTTTATATGGTAAGAACAGAACAATTCATTAACCTTTTCCAAGTTGCTAATGAAAACTAATGAAGTGTTTACAAATCTAATTTTTTTTAGTACCTTTCTCCCCCCACACAATTTTTGCAGCAATTTTAAGGAACAAGTTAAAGAAGTGGGTATGCAGTCCATATTCCTAATCAGTAATGAAAAGAAGAACCACAGAGGAGATGGGTTAAGATAAGTCAATGGCAATGAAGTAACATTTAAGAAGCCAGCATGCGTGATACCACTAAAACTACCACTGAAGTCATCCAAAGTACTGCCTCAGTACTTCAGTATGCATCTCCATTTTCCAGAAGATGAGGATATTCTTCAATTATGAGGGGAAAAAAAAAAAACACAAAAACCAAAACCATTCCTAACAAGCTACGCTGTATTCCCTGTATTAGATTCACAAAGTCAATTAACATATCATTCTATCTTTGTTGATTTGTTTTTAACTTTGCTATCTTAAAGCAGTGTATGTGGATGAACAAAAATAAAATAATTTCTGTGTTCATTCATCTTTCAAGGGATTCTAGCATTTTCCAAACTTTATCTTGAGCATCCAGCAATGCAGTAATTGAAAATGCATTTTTCTGCATTTTGATAGACTGCAATCTACTAACTTACACTTTGACCTTTGTTCTACCCATCTTGAAATGAAAAATTTCTCAACAAACAAAGATACCACAAAGTTAGTTTCAATGGTATGTTTGAAACTAATTTTGACAACAATGAAAGGACCGAGTGATATTTTTTTTTTCCTTACATTATTAAGTACAAATGCTCAACAAGTAATCCATTTCCTTGGAAATATTTACACTTATCTCTTAAAGAAAGCATGTTAGTGTTGTGAAAGCACAGTAATTGTTTACTCCTCAAAGTACTCGGGGGGAAATAATAGCTCCAAAATACACAGAGAGTTTAAAAGGAGTATCTACAACACAAAGTGGAGCACAGCACTGAAATCCTAAAATAACTGGGGAATAATCTCCAAAACCAGTAAGACTCCACTTGAGCTACCTAATTAGTATTTCCCCATGGAGTTCCAAAGAATTGTGTAGACATCCTAAAGCTCACAGGGATCTCTACGTTGCAATCCACTACAACAGACACATTCAAAGCAATGTGCCACATGTTACAAAGCATGGTGAAGAGTTAAGGTAAGACTGATACATTCTAAAGATTTGGACAACAAAGTTTCAAGAAAATTTGGACATAACTGGCAGAATTTGAAGTTAATTGGACAAGAACACTATTAGCCAACCCCAAAGGAGGAGTGTTCTCTTCACACAACACCAAGGAGGTTGAACCTTGTTTTTCTCCATCAAACAGGTCAATCAGAAGTCACAACAAGCACAAACCCAGCTCAGATTACATCCTCTCTCAGAAGCCTTTACAAAAAAGAACATCGATTACCCCAGAAATGGAAACCCTAGAACTGCTTTCTGAGTAATAAACACTCCATGGCAATTGGTAAGTAGTATCAGACACAAAGCCTAGGACTATAGCAATATAAAATGCACACGGTATACAAGAGTTTTGAGTTATATAGAACATAACACCACCTTAATCATGTATTTGCTACATCATCTCCATAGTTTTGGACTCCTTGTGTTCTAACCCCATGTAACAGCCCAAGGCCTATTTCACTAATGCTCCCGCGCTACTTGGCATGTTTCTGACCAGGGGTGATATCCTGCCCTCACTTACTAATAGAAATCAATAAAGTATATACAAGTATATATATCTGTGCATATATGTCACAAGCAAAGAAGAGATGGTGCAAGGATACGCTCACTTACTTGTGATCCATCCAGATTCTAAACTAAGGGAGAAACAGGGGGTAAAACTCTTGACAAAAGCATCATACGTCTTGGATTAATCTTTTGCCGTACATAAAACACTTTCAGCTCATTCAGCAAGTCTGCAGGGTAGCTCTTCTCCTGCTGAAGGCAAACCATTTGAGCCCAGGTAATTCTTAAATGTTCTGAGAGTTGCATACAAAGCAAATTCTGCTGCTGGATGCAATGTAAAGACATGATGTACCAAGAATCTGGAATGTAAACCTTACTAGTAAACATGAAGTCCTCATTGGGACAGGTAAGTACAACACTTGCTACCCTAACTGCAATACCAATCTGTAGTAGCATACCATGCAATGACAGCAGGACACGTGCTGTTAATGCCTAAATTGCAAGCCTTGAAATTGTTCATCTGAAAAGCTTGAAATTCTCCATCTGACTCCTGTGGGATTACACTCCCTTAAATAATTAAGATGTAAAGACCATGAGAATTCAGAATTATAAGTCCTGCTATTAACCCATTTTCCAGAACATCTCTGATGTTTTCCAATGTCTTCATAAACGCATTTAAGTCAAGATCCTGCACTAAAAAAAGACACCAAACAATCTGCATAAGGACTTTTCCAATATTGATGTAATCCTACCGTAAAGAAAAACGCAAACCACAAAACGGTACAAGAGATTAACAGTTATCTAGGATTTCAGTAGATCCCCTCATTTACCAAAAAAGTTCAAATCTAACAATAAACTACACCAGTGCTTTAATATTTATGGCTCCTCCACAAATTTAAGCCACAGAATGACATATTCTGTGCAGGGTGCAGAGTAAAACTTCCAACAGCCTAGTAAATTAAGCTGGAGAAGAAATACTGTCTTCTGAGAAGAAAGGCAAAGCCTCTAAGCACCAAAGCTTCATTATAAAACGAAGCAAAACCAACTAATTAGAACCTCTCAAATACTCGCCCTCTATAGAAGAAATACTATGTAACAGATACCTAGACAAGCCGAGTGTCTAAAAGGATTTATAAACCTGCTAGAAAATACAGCTAACAGGGATTTGGAAAGGTCATAAACATAATTTTTTGCCCTAAAAGGAGCATTGAATATGACATTCTGACACAACTTTATCATCAAGTTGACTTCAAAATACCCTCAGAGATAAAGATTCCACAACCTCCTTGCAAAATCTTTACCTGGGTTTTACTTGCTGCCATTAGAAAGTTTTTCTGAAACTTCATCTGAACTCCCATGCAGTCATACAAACCTCACTCCTTGTCCTAGCCACCAAGACCATAAAAATAAACTTCCCTTCCCTTTTACAGCCATTCTTTATATATTTATATAATGTAAACGCCTCCATCAATATTTTTCTAGACAAAAATCAATTGTTTCAGAACTTGATGTCTTTCCTGTAGCTCTCCTGTAAGTTCCAAATTCTCCACACTTTTTTAAAAAGCAATACACAAGCCTGAACTTAGTTTTCTAAATGAAGGTTTTATATGGAAATAATGCAAACCAAGTTTGAATACCAAAATTACACGGACATTTAAACAACAAAGTAGTCCATAAGATAAAGATTGCCATATTGTACCTTATGTATAATGTTAACATACCTATTCCTGAATTTGCTCCGGTGATTATAACCACCTTCCCACTCAAGTCACGACCCTGGAGTATTTCCATTGCAGTACTGTTTCCATCATATTTTTGTCTAGTAGTAGGTTTTACTGGATTATCTTCAACAGTAAAGGCCAGTCTTGGGTCAAGGTAGGTAGTCCTTTTGTTTATATGGCTGCAAAAGAACACAAAAATTCAACTGCTTGGACCCTTCTGTATTCTGCATTTAGATTTTAAATGTATTTCAACCACTGTTGTGTACATTTCTACTAGATTATTTACATTCCCAAAAAACAAATTATTTTTTTCAGTTTTGTTAAAGTAACCCCAACTATGTTTTTTATCAACCCTTTTTACACTTGTGACAGTGTCCATTAGTAATTGTATTCACATTCTGAACTTCATGTGAACCCCTGACACAGAAAGCAGAACTTTGGCAAGGGAAAAATCTCATTGTATTAGGGAAGATCATGTTCTCTTAGGAGCTCTATAAAAGGGGCCTACACTACTCCCTTGAAACAGTATACCAATGAGAAATGTAGCTCAGTACTTTTTTCTTAAAAAACTGAAAACAAATAGCTGCACATCAGCTAAGCAAATGGCACAATTTGGGTCAGGCTCACCTTTCTAAAACCGAGTTTTAGTTTTCTTCAGACAACTATCAGAAAGAGACACTAAGCAACAACTTCCAGTCTTCAGCCCTTAATTATAGGACAGAGAAGCTACACTTACTATTTTGGCCCATGAATATTCTTCATTCTGCCAATTCAGTTTAAGATAACTACCCCATTTTGACCCTGTCCTTGAAAATACACAAAACGTTTCCAGAAATCTTTCTGCTTCTGTGAACTTCCTCCTCCCTTACCTTTCTAAAAATCTTCGCTAGCTCAATCCCTGTCCTCTTTCCTTTCTGCTTTATACAACTAGTAAGTGAGAGCTGCACCAATTTTGTTTTCATCTGGTACACTTAAAGCACTATTGCAATGTTAACAATCAGCCATGAAGCTCTGGATATGTTTTTAAATTTCTATGTACAGAGTTCATCTATAAAGGTATACAAACAAAATGAGCCTACATAAACATTGCCTGAGGATCAGCTCTCATTTTGAGATGTGGATATGCAAGTGCCTTCAATCTCCCACCCAAGCTACTCTTTCTGTGCACATGGAAGAACTCAGAAAACCACAAATGGATATTTACACGCAGTGACAACTGTAATATCTGCATATGGATTCCGAAGTTGCACTTATTCATTTCTTTGTCTTTCCAGCTGATATTGTCACAGTATCATAACTCAAAAAGGCTACCCAACATGAAACACGGCTGTCCCACTTGTCCATATTCTACATTTTGACACACTTACTCTACAAAATAAACTTGTCCATTTTCGTCAGTCTCCTGCTCCCATCCATATGGCAGACCTAGGAAACACATAAAATGTTACACTTTTTCATGCATTAGAGTACACTCAGGTTTGAAGTTTAAGTGATTTCTCAGACAGATGTGGCAATAATCTGCATTCCTTCTTTAGGTAACGCAGCTACCTGCTACACTTGAATACTGGAACTTGAAAGAAGGATTGCTTCTGTAATCACATGTAATTGCTCTCTAATAAAAGTACAATATACAGGAGATCTGGTACAGCTGTAGTGACTAGCATATTAAGTATAAAGACAATCCAAAATTCTTTATAAAGATTATTTCATGACACAGCACTAACCAGCCAAATGCAACCATGCTTCCTAGTACATACACATATCTATACTGCACACAGTTTAGTACCTATCCCTGATAAAGCAAATAGCAAAGACATTGAAGAAAAGTTACATGTAGCACATACCAAAAGTTGGAAGATCAGAACCCTCAAGTGGGTATTGGATAGGTTAAATCAAACCTAAATGACTCTATGATTATCTGTCCTTCCAACTTCATATAAAAGAACAAAAATGACAAATTTTTAGAAAATACATTCTTATGTACAGAAGTACTTATAAGATAGCATTCCCAGTATTTCTAATCCTGGCTGAAAAGTATTCCATTACAATTCAATCGGCTCAAAATCTACAGAAAACATTCTAGTTACAGTCGCACTACTAATGCCAAAAGAAATACGGCTTGCCAACAGTATAGTACCCCTAGGTATGCCATATAGAAGCTTCTAAGCTTCTGGCAAGATCTAATTGAAGGCACTGATCCAAGGTCCTTAAGAAGTTATATACCTTGGAAGTGTCTTCTGTTCTGGCACCAACATTCAATTGGGTTCGGGAAAACAAGTAAAATGAAAATTAATGGGACTTTCTTCTGTGCCAGGGATATTCTTTGAAGAATATAATCCCACTGTAAATATTATCTGATGGACACCAGAATATCAGAACCCAATCAGAGAATTCCAGCCTTTGACTATATGCTTTACAAGCCACAATAAAATAATCCCTTTATCCTGCAATTAGAACTTTGGCTTTATGGAGCAATACAAGAAAGCCATAAAACTGCAAAACAATCACTCTGCACAGAGACAATCACATAGGTAAAACCCCACTGAAATCAGCTGTATTCTGTAAGCTCAGTTTGCCTAGGTGATTAGCATTAACAAGAAGGTCAAAATGAGATCTAGTTCCTACACAAACTCCAACCGATGTTCCTAACATAAATTCGGTTCATTACAAAAGCTTAACACAAACCTCCTGCAACACGTTTCCTCTTCCCAGACTTAGGATGTTCCCACTGTGTTTTTTCTTCCAGGTGGCTGTAGGAAAACAAAAGTTTAAGTTTTTTAAAAAATTGCCTAATATTTTTTCTGATGTAATCCAAATTATTTTTTTTCCACAGAGTAAATACAGTTTAACTTTTTTTTTTTCAATACAGCTCAGAAAATGTCTTGTCTTCCCCAAAAAAAAAAAAAAAAAAAGAGAGAGAAACACATCAATCCCTTGTTTAAGAAAGGTCAAAACTGTTCTTAGAAGTTATCAGGCTTCCATATTGCCACAGTTCTGAAGGAAAAGTAACTAAACAGAGAGCACAGGAGTCTATAAAAATTCAAATAAATGTTTGACTTCCAGCCTAAGTTTTGTTGCTTACAACGATATGAAAGAAAACCCAAAAGTCATTAAAGAATAACATTAACAGACTCAGAAAACGTCTCAAAAAGATGGTGATCCTTGGCAGGAAAAGGGAAGAAAGAAGCAAGAGAAGAATTTATCAGAAACTACTAGAAATAATATTAGAAAATTTTCAATTTACAGAAGCACCTTTCTACAGGTCTTGTCTAATAATATTGATTTACAAGCTGTAAGGTAATTAAGTCTGGATTTCTACAGGAGAAATTGCAGCTTTGGACAGATAAGTTTATCCTAAGGCCTTAACTAGCAGCATATTTATTTAATACGGGTGATAATGGTATTACTTTTCTTCTAATTCAGAGATTTTATGCAATTAAACTACTATAACAGAATGAATATACTCTATCATAAGATTTTCTTCTGCACTACAGACTAATAAAACAAAGTGATGTGCACATAAACAAGGTCTGAAGATACCCAAAGTGCTGAAATCAGGTTGGATATTAAAATCTAATCTTTCATTAAATATTTTAAAATAATAACCAAGTTTTAAAATTAAGAGTCAGGCAAAAAAAAAAGAGTGTCCAAGTAGATGGCTGCCCAAGTACGAAATAAAGACTGACACACACAAACAATCACTAAGCTACAGATCTAATACCAGCAGCAATTTACACACAACATAAGCAACTTTTCCTTCTTATAATAATCACACAGTAAGCCCATAGTGACAGCATACTGCATTACAGGAACCACAGCTGGCGATTTGAGATTAAATAAGTATGCCTGTGTGACCAACAAGTAGCACTTGAACTTCAGGACACTCATACACTAAAGATACAAGATCCTGATTTTCTCCTGTCTGATGTGGGAGACATATCTAAATTACCATAGCTTGACAAACAAATACATGCCCACTGAGCTTTGATAACTGACTGTGTGCATACCTAACTCATCACAATGACCTTAAAAAGTCTTAAACCAAAGTAACTTGATTCCTGCTATGTTTGAAGTTCATACTCTTGATGAGGTTTAAAAACAAATTTCCAGAATATGCATAGGTATCACAGACATAGAGTTTATATTACAGATAACAGCAGTGTAACACCTCTTCACGTAAAACATTTTTTAGACACACTGAGCAAAACTTTCAGCCAGTAGAGATATATTAATGTTATGTCATCACATTAAATCAGTTAAGTTTCACAACAGCTAAAAAAACAGACCTATTGAATTAATTGTTAGTGTAAAAATTACTCTCAGTAACATCTTATTATCCTGTAGGTTTGCTACTTTCACCAAGTGCTATCTTTCTGAAAGAGCTTTTGAAGTCGAAGGAAATATACCAAAGCTTGACCTAAGAAAAACAAATGTCTAGAGAGAACTTGTAGTGTTTACAAACCAATCGTGAACAAACCAAAGTGTTCTGTCCAGTGGCTTGTAAAACAGAACTTGGGAGGAAGATACTAACTCACCACAGGTGAGAATGCACTATACTTTTCCCCCTTTTTGTGGAAGAGAATAAATCTTGCAGCTTTAAACAGACTGAACCAGATTTTAAGATCAGGATGGCTACAGAAACCACAAGAGAAAAGAAAAAAATATATTTTCCACTAAGTTAGTTAGTCCTATAGCACATCCCCTTTTGTAACCAGTGAGGATGCAATCACTTTCAGAGCGGCACAAGCAGGCGGTGCCAAATGCAAATTTTCATCTCTTGTCAAAGCTGTGGTACACTGAAGAGCGGAGGGAGAACATTTACAGCTTTCAGTTTCCATAGTACCTGTTTCCTTCTCTATTCCTACGAGGAAGAAAACTCAGAAAACTAAGAACACTGCAATACTGTGTAAGGCTTAACTGCCCATAAGTACGAGATTACCCACAGCACCATGAAGAGTACCGCAACAGCTGTGTGACAGCTCCCTCCCGCACCCCGGAGCGCCCCAGCACCGCTCCCGCGGGAGGCCGTGCCGCTGCCCGCCGGCGGTCCCACCCGCACC
>NW_009649588.1:2421584-2455522 GCF_000708025.1 Charadrius vociferus
GGCGAGCGGCGGCAGCGCCTGCTGTCTGCGGGGTTTTACCTCTGTCACCAAGTTTTTAACCCCAAAGAGGGCCCGGACTGAGCTGGAATCCTCATGGATGGCACAAGTATCTCAGATTTTGGAGGTGTTAAGTGTTTCCAGCCGTCTGTTCTCAGAGATGGGTGCGAATACAACGTGGCCCTGGAAAGCGATGAAAAAATGCACTGTGCTTTCAGCTTTTTGCCATTAGTTGTCGCCTACCTGATCTCTGGGGCGAGATTCTGCGTCGTGGACCGCGTTAGTCGGAGCCCCTCCGTGTGGCTTTGCTCGGTGGAGGAGGGCCTGGCCGGAGAGGAGGCCCCGGCTGCAGGCGGCCTCAGCCACCCGGCTGCGCGGGCCCTGGGCCAAGCCTCTCTCACCTGGCGGCGTAACCACAGTCAGCTGCAAAGACCGAAGCACTACAGGTCAGTGCATTGTCAGTAACCGATAGTAACTCCTGTCCTGGCAGCTGGAGGGAGCCCACTTTGAAGCTGTGGCTGATGAAGTACCTTGGCTACTACCACTACTTAGCTGACATGGCGTATGCCCCCTGACCTGCCCCGGTGCTTTTGATCCCATACCCGTATGCTGAGTTACTCATATCTATTTATATAACCAAAGCTAACTCTCAGCGTTTGTAATACTTCCCATTGTAGTGCTTTGGCAGGTGTTTTAAGCAAAAAAAAAAAAAAGCCAACCCAGTGTTGGACAGAGCCTGTAAGCACTGAGAGCTGCACCAGGTGGCAGTGCAACCCCACAAATGCAGTAGAGTGCTCTGACTCCTTTGGGTAACATTTTTATGCACTAGTTGAGACACTGACCTACATGGCTCACTCACTCCCCACTAGTAGTATGCATATCTGTCTAGAAGAAGCAGCCTGAACTTTTTTCTGCCCTGCTGCTCCCATCACTTTGCAGGTTCCCCTGAGGAATTGCACCAAATAAATTATCTTCTCCTGCTAGAAATAAAAACTCACGTATCACCAAGAGCCAGTTTTCATGTGAGTGTTACTGGGAGTAGTCAAAAAGACTGTGACCGTACTCTCTTGGGTAAACATATGGAAAGTGAAACTTCAGTGATGTGTTCACTTCTGGTCCAGGAAACTGCTGAAATACTCCATAGGTGTGTGAGTGGACAGATGTGCCAGGTCTCAAGGAAATAAATAGATTATTTAAGTCCATATTTGAAGTACGGAGAAAGAGTATTAATCTAGCAGTAGAACCATAGAAAAAAAAAAGGTAGTTGTTAGTTTTCTTCTATTGCAACCTGTTAGTATTCAGCATCCAGCATTCCATGAATTGCGTTCAGTGGGAATGTGGAAATTGTTTGTCTGACAGTTATCCCATCCCAACCATCTGTATTGCATAAAGTATGCATTACGTCCTAAATGTAAACAGCAGCATTACAGTATTTCAGTGCTAAGGATGTGCAGTGTACTTCAGATGAGAAACAGAAATAGAATCTTAAAATTACACATATGTATGTGTATGTGTATATACTCATTAAATAGAACCACTGCCTTTCATGTAAAAATATTTATTGAATGAAAAAGCAAAGGCTTTTTTTGACAGACCAACGTGGATATTAACAAATTGTCTTGAAGTCCTTGGTACACGTGCGATGTGATACCACAGAAGTCCTATGGGTTTATACTGTTTTCAGTCCAATTTCAGTTTCTACAAAAATATTTAAGAAAGCCCCCACTTCCCTCTTTGAAAATTCAGAATCAGGAGATTCCAAGACTTATGATACTTTTCACAAATATTTCTTCCCCTCTACTTTTAACCATCTCCTACTTTTCAGGAAGTTTTCACCGGGGAAAAAAAAAGTCACAAGTTTTGATAATTTGGTGACTCGTGTTATTCACTTAATTGTTTCAAAGAATGTTGAAATTCAACTATATGTATTTCAATTTCAAATTCTGGCAAATGGAAGATTCATTCTCTTTCAGAGAAGTCTTGTGTCATCTTTTCCAGCTTTTTCTTTTGACATCAATTACTTACATATCTTATCCAAATTACATTAAGAAACTTCATGCAGACATACGAGACAGGTATGATTTAGTGGGCATCCATGCAAGTTCAGGTTTCTGTCCATTTGTATGGAATTGCAGAACTAGTTCTGTTAGGTTTCTCAAATACCAGAAAGCAATGGCCATAATTTCCATAAGAGTAGGACTGCAACTTTAGGACAAAGATCGAGGTCTGTAACAGTTTTACGACAAATTTTACCACAGTTTTACCACAAATGTGAAGACACTTCTTCAGATCCTAAAATCATAGGAGTAACACAGCCTTCTTCCTTATCACTTCTTCTCCATCAGTTCTGTTAGGAAAGCAAGAAATTATAAATAAATTGACTGAGTGTATGCACTTATCTTTGAAGTATACAGTATGTGCATTGATTTGGTTGTTTTGGGGCAGTTGGGGGTTTGTTTGTTTTATAATAGTGGTTGTGTAAAGTTACTATCCATTTTCTTACACTGCAGAAAAAGAATGGGTCTCTGTACTATTACAGTGATCTCAGTCATGTTCATTGAGGCAGGGTAGTAAATAATCCATTCCGCTTAAAATCTTCTGTCACTTCCTTTCAGAGTCATATTTTAGCAAATAGTGCTTCAGCGATATCATTCTGATCCATTGCTGCAGCAATCCTGTAAATTAATTCTTCTGATCATTCTAAGCCTCACAGACCAAGATTAATTCCACAGCCTGCCAGAAAGTGGATAAATTAAAATGAGAAGACATTTAGAAATGGTTGTTGATTTCACAATAGCACAAATGTCAATTGGAATCTTAATCTCATTATCTGTTAGCCATACTTTAAACCATCAAAATCAAATGTATTTGTCTAGCTTCTCCATGAGAAACATTGACAAAAAATCGGTCATATAATTATACTGGTAAGCCTAAGGCAGCAAAAACTTAAAATTTCCTTAAAGTTAGTCACAGACTTACATGCTCTGCTGAATTATGGCTGTTGCCTGTCAAAGATCTGAGTACTGATTTATCTGACAAGGCTTTGGGCACTGCGAGTTATCTGGACAAAAGAAAAATAATCGTGACGTATTGCAAAAGCATCCAGATGACACAGCAAAAGGTTGATTCACCCTTTTGATAGACCATGTGTCTATTTGTTAGAAATCATAATGCAGGAATATGAGAAAAATCTGAACAGTCCTCAGATCATAATTTTTTAGCAGCTGCCAAAACATGTTTGCATAGGCTACAGCTGTTTCTTTTCAGGTGAAAATTCTGCCTCTGTGACTCATGCCTTTCTTACCTCAGCATTCAACTGAAGCAGAGTAGTCTGCATAAGGCTATGATTTTAATCCACTGAGACATGATAAATGAATATTTGAGCTACTGCCTAGTTTGAATGTGCCATGTCCTTCGAGTGAATTTTTTTTTTGATGGAGTTAAACTCAGCTTTCCATAAAAATGTTTACAACGTCACTTTTTACTTTCTTTCAAGTTATGAAAAATGTTATGAAAACTTTTAAAATCTGTGTGTTTGTACTCATTTATTTTTAAAAAATCAAGGATTTTATCCACCTTCTTTACATATAATAACATTGTTTTCGACGTAATTTCAAAGTTAATGGGATTCAAATAGGCCTTCTTGTTGATGATCTTCCAATTTCCTCTGAAAATAACAAAAAATATTTTGCATATGGAATCTGTCTATGAAACCTCTGTGGAAACTGCAGAGTTGGAATCCTAGTCATAAGAGTTTGTGTGTCCATTTTTTATTATATTTCCAGAGAAAACAACATACTAGTAAGATACAAAAAACTGTGGAATACAATTGTGCCTTGAAATGCTTGTGGCATCAGTAACCTCCAATAGGCCATATTTGAATATTGTAAAGTCTAAATTTTATACTTAATTTAATATTCATTTGTTAAGAACATGCACAGTGTGGAAATTAATGTGCAGGGTCATGTTAGATGTTCTTACCTGCGAATTCTGATACGTTATTAATAGAAATATTAAACTTGTTCAACATGATTAAAAATTAATGGTAGGAAGTGATATTTAAAAGTTTTGGTATAAATGCTGAACAAGACAAGACTTTATCTTTTATTCATCATCTAGGAAAGAACTTTCTGTCACTCTTCAGGAGCAAACCTTACCCACTGCAGAAAAGTCAAATAATCCAAAAGATGAGGCAGTGTTCAGCCAGACTTTCGGCCTATGTATATGTTATTTCAAGAGCTTATAAATTTTTGCCATATACACTAGTAATTTTCCATGCTAATTTTTTTTTTTTTTCTAAGCTTTAAGTATCCTTAGCCTTGAGTGCTCTGGTTCCACCAGAAGTGGCTCTTACAGCGACAAACACACTGATACTAAAGCATTTCCTTTCTTGCATGATCAAGAAGTTTCTTTTTTTCCACATCTGTATATGTACATCAGCATGCATAAAAGCCTGTAAGATAAATTCCAAACTTACCAGTGTCAAAATTAATCATTCTGGAAACTTCTTCTGCAATGACATTGACCTGCTCATTGAAGGCAGTTGTAAACCTCCTGTGAGACACCATATCTCAGTTAGTCTCATTGGACGTGATGCAAAGTCAGTTCATCCACCCTGGATTCTATATCCATCTTGGAGGCGTTGAAAGATTGATGGAATATTCTTCACGAACTAATTTAAAAAAAAGAACAAACAATAGTCAAGTCTCTCTAGGTACAAAACCTGTATTTGAACATACAGAGAAGTATTTACTCACACCTACTAAGTAATTATTCATCTTCCAGACTGCAAAATTGGACACTGATAAGCTAGAGAAAAAAAAAAAAAAAAAGTGGGAGTCAGGTATCTAAACTCCTTAAATATTTGGCTTTAATTGCTTTGCACAGACAAGAAAGCAAGAGGTACATAAAATTAATTGTGAAAGAACAGAATAATGTTAAAGTTCTTATGCCTCAGTGTGATGGATGCTTGTATTCACTCTTGGTTTTGCAATCTCTCTCTGAGTTCAGGGATACTGCTCACACATCTAAAGTTAAACATGGAGAAGTTTGTAGCATCAGATGTGGAGGGTATAGGAGAATGTCTGGTTCATTTTTCATTATTAGTCCAGCTCTTAACTGAGGAAACAGTGCGAAAGCTAGAGTATGTATGTGCAATATTACTGGCAATGGAAGAAGAGGAATTGTCAGTATATTTTAGAGTGAAGGTGAGAGTTTGATATTTGCCCACAGACATGAAAAATACAAAGTTTTCGTTCTGAGACATTTTAAAGCATTCAGATGATTTTCTCAGGAGAAATCAAAGAGATGGTGCGTAACTGAAAGAAAATAGAAAAATCATTATAACTTTTTATAAATATTAATCACCAGTACCTCTTCTTAATCAAATTAGCTATCACTCCTGATTAATGTCATCTTTAATAAGCTTCTTCACACTCATAACAATGGATGCAGTTCATGCACCGTGAATACAGTTCACACGCAGTTGTTGTTTAGATTAAACTCTAGCATTTGTTTTAGAAAACTTGTTCTCTCCTAAAATTACTTCAGCACAATAGCCCATTGTAACTAAGTAACTGCATGCTCCTTTCCTTGATCTAGCAGGTTAGTGACCAGGACTGCCTAATTTATGAAAGCCGCTCACTAGAATAAGTATTGAGCACTGATGATATGCAATCACTTTACAGCACTGTGGAAGAAAACATATTATTTAGATAGAGGATCAAGAAGATCAAATGGAAAAGACTTTATCTCCACTAAAAAAAAAAAGCATTCTAATCCATATCAAACTGCTAGGAAAAAATAGAACTGCTACAAAGAAAAACATTATTTCTGATAAATT
Organism: Charadrius vociferus; assembly: GCF_000708025.1. Classification (NCBI taxonomy): domain Eukaryota; kingdom Metazoa; phylum Chordata; class Aves; order Charadriiformes; family Charadriidae; genus Charadrius; species Charadrius vociferus. The sequence continues at coordinate 2,427,424 of NW_009649588.1, forward strand.
TTACAAAAATACTGTAGTGGACTTTTTTTTTTTTTCATAGGCTGGCTGCTGGATTTTGTCAAGGAAAAACAGGACTAGTATGTCAGAGAAGTTAGGGCCGTATGGGCTGCAGTAAATTTATTTTGTAAATACTCTGAAAAATCTTGAGCTGATTCTGATCTTGCTTAAACTATTGATAACTGACATAGTGACATTTCACTTGTGAGAGATTTGAATCCAGCTTATATTTTAAAGGAACTTTAGTTTGTAATATCTTTGCATAAAGAAGTATTGTATGTCCTATAGCCCCCTCTCAGTTACCTTTGGATGATGCTGTTTGCTTATCTGTTTAAAAATCTTGCTCTCTTGTCCTTCTCTCTCTGAGTCTCTAACGGTCATCCCAGTGAAGCACATCACATCTGGTTTGCGGTAATAACTTTATTCCGTTGGTAAGACTGTGGGAATTCTTCCTTAATGCATGTTAAAAACATTTCAAGCATACATACAGCATTTCAAGCTGTCTGATAGAACTTGATTTTAAAGATGCTTCATCAGTCGGTTCAGGATATCCATGTTTGTGGCGTGAGTGATACTGTGCCTCTTAGAAAAAAATTCCACGAATGCAGGGGAAAGGGACCAACTATTTAAATTCTGCTGAATTTCATTCATATTGCACACCACCTTCTGCAAAAAAAAAACCAAACATGTCATACAAATCTTGGTATAAGGCCACGACAAAATCATGGCCAGTAGGTTTAGACACAATAGAAAAGGGCTCCTCATATACGGTATACTGAGTGTGAGAAGGGGTTGAGAGAAGCCTGGCAGCACAGACTAGTGACAAATACCTTGTTTTTGCAAAATTTCTGCATCAGTCATTAGTCATGTTCCTTTGTTTGAAGTTAAATGGTCTACAGTCTCGCAGAGCTGAAAATCTGTCCTGTAGAGTCAGCCTTGTCATCTAAATAAAATAAATTAAATAGCGTGAGGCCTAATGCATGTCCCTGAGGCATTTCACTGGGTACTTCTCCTCAGTAGTCTATTATCTTCTGTTTATGGTCCTTCAGCCAATTTTCACTCTGCCTGAAAATCAATTTGAATTCAGTAAAAGGCTAGCAGTATATTCATTTACATTCCTGACATCTACTGATTCTGTAATTCAGTAACAAAAAAGCAGTAACAGTTGCTTTATCTACTAACTTAGTGTTAAGATCATCTAATGAGAACAAAAGCATTTATGGAAGTGTAAATTAATGGATACATTGGATTTAATTTCAAATGTTACGTAATGACCTGGAAAACACAGTGCATTTCACTGAATGGTATGTCCCTATTGGAGAAAAATTTCAAATGGCTAAAATCTCACGTTGGCACCAAGTAGCTGGCTTTTCAAAAGGGCTTAAGTTATTGAGTGTTGAATGCTATTGAACCTCGGGTCTTGAGGCTGAATGTACTCTTAAAAACGTGGTCATGAGTTCCCTTGAAAGTCTAGCTTTTATTGTACAAGATGTTTGAATTAAAGTATTCACCTTTCCATATATTCCCAGAATATATGTTCTGTGGTTTTGAAGAGGGACCAAAGGGAAAGTTACTTCCAAAAATAGTCTGTGCTTGTTCAGCCTTTAAAAATGAAAAATAGATCTTTAAAGAGTAATGGTTAACAATGTGCCCTCATTACTCATGTTTAAATTGCTTTTCTTGGCACAAAACATTTCTATGCTGGAGCCTCTATTCTGTAGTTGGAGAGAATCCAGCATTTTAAATCTCTGATCAAACTCACAAAACTCTTCACAATTACTCTATCTTCTGTGGTAAAATGAAACCCTCATAATGTGTTAATAAAAATCTTCAAACACACACTTTTGTATCCCTAAGCCAGACACAAGACTCTAATGGGGATCTTCTGCTACAAATATTCAACAAGTGTTTGGAATACTCAAATGTAGCATATGACAGTGTTAAAAAGCAGATCTCAGTCCTCTCAGCTAAAGATCATATTCCTGAATGTTTTTCACATTATTCATTAGCTTCTAATAACAAGTGTGATTCGTTTGGGAGCAGAGCTTGATAACATCCTATTTAACTTTTTCTTCAATGAAAGCCAATCGTATCTTGATCTTACAGAAGAATGTGAGGACCCGTCGTAGCTCCTGACACAAGACAGGGAGCAGAGATGCCTACGTAGCATACATACCACTGTCAAGCATGAAGGTGGAAAGAAGCACAAGCAAGAGAATCAGGGGTTCTTACCTTACCAAGAAATTTCCAGCAAAGTTTACTGTATCATGACAAAAAAGATAGTATTAAAATCACCTTTTAGTACTGTCTAAAGACAAAAGGTGCACCTATAGCATCTGAGGCAGACAGCTCCATGCTTAGTGACTACACAGCTTCCAAAAAGGAAAATCACGTCTAGCTGTCTCAGAACATGTAACTTAAGAGGAATTGACACTGTAGATGTACCCTATTCATTCTATCCTGAAAAGTATCTGTTCTCATCGGCTGTTTTGGAGAGTTTTTGGCTTGTATAATTGCTACCAGGCAAAGCTGATCAGAGAGCAGCTTTTAATTTTTTTGGTTCCTTTCTTCCTAGCCTCCTTCCCTGCATCCAATCTCTCTTTCTTCTTCCCTCCAAGAAAATAAAATTAAAAACAACAAAAAAAAAACCCCAAAACAAAACAAAAAAACAACTCTAAATTTTCTGCTTAGTTTGATCATTTTTTCCCCTCCTGGCTTTTTGGTTTGACCACAAAACCAGACAACCCATTATTCACCCAGCTCTACTAATGAGCTCCCTTCTCAGAGTCTTTGTACCCTGCATAATGAAGAACATCTGCATCTTGCGTAAAGCTTGACATTTCCCTGCCTATTCACCAATGGCCTGTTTCTCTTTTCTTTCAATGACTGAATGGATTAACACTGCAATACTACTAAAGCAACGCATGGGAAAGGAAACTGGCAGAGCCTCCAGAACATTCTATTCTTATCACCTTCCCTTAATATTTCAGTAGAATTACCCCATTCATATGGTAATCATTTCCTTCTAATCAATGTTTCATATGTAACCTTGCTTATTCCTACTTGTTCCTATTTGCCAAGAAAGCTGAATAAGACTATTGGGGGTATCTGTCTTTCATGATGTTGGGAACAGATTAATAATGCTGGCAGCAGGTTAAGAAAAAGATGTTTTTCATTAATTAACACTTATAAATAATTTGTTAAAGGTTACAGAGGGCTTAATGTATGCCTTAATAAACAGCTATTACATGGACCAGCCAACCAATAAATTGCTTGTAACTATAAAAGCTCTTTCGATGCACTTAGAGTACTTCTCAACCTTTCTAGAAACAAAGGGCCACCCATTATCCTGAAAAAAATGCTGATTGCCTAGTCCTGTAGAAATGGACTATTTTGTGCATCACAGCCATAATGTGTTTCATATGAATTTATTGCATTTTATTATTCATATTAACATATTCCATTTTATTTTGCCTTGATAGTTTGGTAACGTGCATAGGATTGCTTGTGAGACCATTTTTTTGGAAGGGAGAGAGACCATTTTGCAGGCTACTTTGTGATGTCTGGCAAACCGCCAGTGATCCAGGTTGAGGCATAGTGATGTATGGTACACACTGCACATGTAAGGTGCTGTTAGCAGTTTCTTTATTAACTCTTACTGGAATTGTACTCACAGACTTAGATACTAGTCCTTAACGATACTGAACAGCTGTGTACAAACACACACAAGTGCGTGCACATACAGTTTATATTTCCTAAGAAACCATCTGGTTTTAATTTAACACTAGTAGAATATTGAGTTTCAGTAGGGCATCTAATGAAGAATGAAAAATCTGATTTAAAAATTTGAAAAAAGGTAGCAAACTTGTCTTCTGGTAGGTAAGGACTACATGAAGTCTCCTAGTGTCCCTGCTATGTCAGCAAGATCCAGTGGATGTTACTTAATTGCCATATATTGGCAAAAATATTGTACCAAAAATTATAGTGCTGTGCAGACAAAAGTTTGAGAAGATTCACATACTTATAAAATCCCTGTGACTCAATTGTCTTCCCTTTATCACTGTGTCTCTATAGCAGAGTATACAAAAGAAAGCCAAAGCTGTTTTCTTTGTTACTTGTCTCTGATCTCAAAAGCTGCATTTGCCCCATATGCATTCCAAGAGTCCACAATGTAATCTGGGCCGATCTCAAGAACTGAACTGGATTCTCCACAAGATCCGTCCACTACGACAGGATTTTTTGGCCAGTCTCATGATAAATACTTCCTTACAGAATCAACTATTTAAAAAAAATTATATCCATATGTGATTATTTTATACTTGCTAGGGAAAATGCATGAAGTGGTTCATATTCTTTATAATGGGTATACCAGCAAAACGACCTCTGAAAATAGTCCTACGCCAGTTAAACTCATTAGGAATAAGTTACAAGAAAACATAAACAAAAACATTACAGCTCATTTCAATGATCCCTTGTCCAGACTAAACACACCTGCCAATTCTTTGGAAAGACCTCAAAGTACTGCAGCAGTATTAGTAAAATTTTGCACCTGATAACATTTTGAACTAGTTATATATCTTCCATTTCATAGACATGGGATGCAGCCTAGAAAATTACGCAGTTAGAATTTAATTTCATTTAAAGAAGTGGAGAAATTCCACTGAGGTCTTTGCACAGAATTAGTACCAAAGTTTTCATGAACTGGAGACTAAGCAATGTTCACAGAACTGCCTTTACACAAAAGTTTCTGTGAAATGTAGGATTTATGGTGGCCGAAGGGCTTCTTAGCCATGCTGTTCAACTATCTTTTATAATGTTTTAAAATGGTTACAGTGATTCTTAGTAAGCAATATTCTCAGAAAATATTGTGTTTTAATCAGCAAAAGAACATACTAGATGGTTGCAGGTAATAAATATGACGATTAACAATAAGAATGGGTTGATAATGTCAATAACTCCAGAGCCAAGATAAAGTTAGGCTTGAGTAAACATCTTTGAAGATAACGTTTGAACCTCTGACCTTGGTGCTTGGAACAGAGGAAGCTGTTTCTCATCTAGTCTACCAACATAATTATGCCTATAGACTACAGACCACACAGTCTTAAATCTTTACATTAGCCATATTTTTATAGGAAATGGTTTAACTTTGTGTAGCATGTATGAAATATATTTGCAATAGGAAAAGAAGTAGTTTTCTCTTCTTTGCATTTCTCTAACCAATTAAAATTGTAACATTATAAAAGTACAATGCATATTTGAACCAAGACAAATACCTCAGTCTTCAGCAGACTACGGTGAAATTAATTGAATAGTGCCTTCTCAAACCTGGACAAGGTTCCTAAAATAAATTCACCTGCAGTATCTGTGTTTGCACTTCACCATATTGTTCTCTGCTTAATTAGGTACTAGCCACAGTTTGTTTCATGCTTTTAATCTTGATATTTTTCACATTGCTTTAGCCAGCTTAGACTGATTGCTCAGCTAAATATCTAAGATGATAATTAGTTTAACAGCATGTTAGATTTATAGAAGAGTTCAACAGTAACTCATTATTGGCTACACTAATCACATAGTGCACACTAACATAATTACTCTAGACATACTGGAGTAAATATGAAATATAATATTTATCAATGGAATACTTGGCATAGCATTACCTGACCCAAGAATCCAAAATAAAGTTAATTTGATACGGGCTTTTTCATAGGAGGGAAGTTCAGTGTCTCTGTCAGAGGACGGGGTAGTTCCGGTAGGATCCGTCCTTGCCCTCCTGACTCTGCCAGCTGCCATCTCGGTTATCCGGCACTCGAGTCCTTCAGCCTGGTCAGTCCCTGTGCTGCTCCCACACAGGCCCACCCACCCGCTGTGCTCACGGTGGAGGTAGATGTTTGCTATGACTCATCACACACCCCAGATCTGACTCTTGGTAGAGCAATATAACCTAGGAGCTGAGATTCCAGAATCCAGAAGATTTTTTTTTTTCTTTGCTTGGTGATTCTTTATTTCAATTCTTAATTTCTTAATGCTTCAGATTCCGCTTTGTAAAATGAGGATAATAATCTTCCTCTTGCCTATCTAGACTGAAAACTTTTTAGAACAGATGCTTTGTTTGACCAGGTACACAAGAAGGCCCTGAACGCAGGACATGCTAATATTTTAAGTTAGAATAAGTAACTCTGATTACCTAGAGGGAAAAATTTAACAAATCAGTCATCTTTTGAAAAGATCTAGTTCTGCAGCTTCTGGGCACTTCTGGTTAGAGAGGATTCTGCTCTAAGAAAACAGCTTGCTTTTTTAATCCTTACCTCTCTCCTTTCTCAAGAGTCCCACTTTCTCCTCTTTCTCATACTCTTTTTGCGCTCCATTCCTCCAAAAGCAGACAGCAGGACTAGTAGGGATACATTTTCCTACCAACATGTTTGATCCATGGAAAATATCTTTTTAACTAGACAGAAACTGCAATGAAAACCACATTTCAACTGATGTTCTAGATGTCTTGAACATTTCACAGAAGAGCAATAACCCTGATATTGCACACTAACCCCAGCTCAACAAAAAACTGGCAAAAGTTACCCCAAAAACTTAAACAAAATCTCCTAAAATCCTACGTGGTTCAAATCAGCGCTACTCTCCTCCGCGGCGCTCAGCGGGTCACTCGGCCGGAGGCTGCGCACCTCCTCCGCGGGAGGCTTCAGCACCGGGGGCGGCGGACAGCGCCCCGCGCAGCACCGCCCCCAGCGCCGCCCGGCCCGGCGCGCGTCGGCCCGGCCGCAGCTCCATCGCTGCGCGCCCCGGCGGCCAAAACAAATCGCCTCAAAAAAAACCCAGAAGCCCCGCTTGTAGCGGGCTGACCGTTGTGGAGCTATGCGTCCCCCGGACCGGCTCTGTGCCGCCGGCGGGAGGGCTGTGAGCGCTGTCGGCGTGCACGGGGGAAGCGGGAAAGCAGCGTGGCAACAGCTCCTCCAGCACGGAGCAGCTGCCCCCGAAAGTCCCTTCGCTCTTGGTCACCAACTGCTCTCTCTCTGGGTGCCAGCAGAGCAGGCAGGAGAACTGCTTTTACAGTGGAGATTTCTGAGCAGGGACCGTCGAGGGACAGCAGACATGGCTCCAGTGTTTAGGGCAGCCAGCATTCATGGGCACTGCTATGCTAGAAGACGAAATTTCTTGCAGCTGAGACACTCCTTTAGCCCACTGAGGATTCACTCCTCTTTGGGGGTGGGAAATCATAGGAAAAATACCTGGGTTTTCTCTGCTTCTCTGCTTCTTGAGCTGGTGTCTGCATTTACTAGTTAAAACACCTCCAGAAATGAAACCAGGGTTACAGCCAGTAAAAATAGAAAAGGAATGACAAATTCCTGTTTTGACCAGAAGTCTGTTGAAGTAAATTGAAAAACAGTCCTTTCCCTTCAATAGTTTGCAGATCAGGCCTTTGCACCTTGAATGGACTGAGTATTCACTAGCGAATACATCTCCAAAGCAAACACCACTAGGACCTAGTTCTGCCTACATTGAAAGGAAAAAATCACTGCTATTGAAGGAGGAATCAGTCTTTTCATTTACTGTTGAATTTCCTGAAAAAGCAAAAGGACCTGGCAACACCATCTTTTGAACAGCCATTTTCTGCAGGAGCACTTGAGAATGCTTGCTTTAAAGCAGATTGTACTTCAACATTTGTGTACTAAGAGTTTGGGATAAACTGGTTGAAACTCCCTTGATTTCAACAACAGTCTTTCCATTCATTTTAAAGAACTTTGGGTCATACCCTAATAAGGCAAAATTAGGAGGTTTCTGCTCCATTTTCCCCAAGGATGTACACTTTATTTTTACAAAATGATTACCATTACATGGGCAAATGATGTAGTACTTCAGTAGAACAAAGAGAAGTGCCACTGTGCTACTGAGGAGGTTGAGGATCCCTGGAAAAGCTATTTTTCATTATATTTATTTAAACTGAAGAGAGAGAGATGGCTTAAATTTCAAAGGGTTTATTAATTACTAGTAGCTCTTATAGCTGTGACACAGTACAGAGAAAAGACAGCTCATTTAAAAGTACATTGTTTACTTCAACAACTAAACCTTTAGAGGCTTGTCCCTGCTGCTCTGCTGCTCTTCTTTTAACTACACCTATATTCATCTTTGGCTATCCTGACAGAAGGGATCTATGTTTGTGGAATTTTTCACATTGCTTCTGCATAGGCATAGAAGAATAAATCATGGTGCTTTAGTACTTGTATCATGTTCCCATGATTTAGGTCTGAATGTATCTACCTTATCAGCAGCCTGTCTAATTAAATGTGCCATCCGCAGGCTCCTGGCCATATTATATCAGTAACAGGCCTTATTCTCTACCAAAAAAAGTTTTCAAACTTCTTTTCTACTTTATTGACTGCAAGTATGAGCCAAAGGAATAATGTGAATGTCATAGGGTGATTTGCTCAATAGAAACCACAAGTGTTACAAGTTTGCTCAAAGTAGATTATTTACAGTCAAACAGCTGTAGTATAAATTTTCCTTTTCTGCACAGGCAGTGCAAAGAGGCTGAAACAATGCTCTGTGTGCACCCCAGCCTCTGGGCTATTCCTCCCTAGCAAGTGAGTTTGGCCATCTGTACCCTCACCTCCGGTGCTGCTGAAGGAGAAGAGGCTGTCTGGCACAGTGCAATGCTGCATCCCTCTATTTCTCTGTGCCTATGGACAGCTGCAACCTGAGAGAGCAAAGATGTCTTTAAATTCTCTCAAGCCATCCCCTCCTGCCTAAAACTTGGCTGAGGAGAGGAATGCTATATCAAGACCATCACTCCAGGGAAGTTATCTTTTGTTTAGACAACACTAAGTGAGATTGGTGTTATATTTATCAGGGTAATAAACTGTTTCTGAGGTACCCATCATTTAGTTTCCAAGATCTAGTACTGCTTTTATCCTTCTCTAAAGTGATCCATAATATGGAATTTAACAAGAAAAGAGAAGCTATGGAGGCTTTGTAGGAGAAAGTCTATAAAAAACCTCCTATATAGTAAATAGAAAATCAATAAAGAAGGAAACTTTGAGGAGTAATTGCAGGACACAGTGGGGAAGAAATAAACAGAAAAAGAAGTAGAGTTCCTTTAAAGAAGAAAGTATGCATAGTAAAGCCTTACTTTTTTTTTTTTTTTTTTTCCCCAGAAAATAGTGCCGGCATTGTTAGAGTTTTATCTAAGCCTACATGGGCCAAATTGTGCTTCAATTTGTAAGCAGTCATCCAGCTGTTAGGACAAATATAAACAATCTAAGATTGTGCATCACATTTTTATTTTAAAATGTGATCTTTGACAGCCTCTCTGCAAGTTACTGGGACACCAGTAAGGCTGGTCTGATTCATGGCAGATACTCCTTTTTTATGTGTTGATAGTGATCAGTAAGAGGACTTGAGACTCCTTGAAGCAGATTGTTTGCTTCTTTCCAAAGCTGGAGGGACAAGACTTGTACTAACAAGAAAATTCTCATGTAGCTCAAATGAGGTACAGCAAAACCCCTATAGTATAGTGCTTTTGTTCTGCATAACATGTTTCTCCTCAGAGAGGTTGCAAGACAGGAATTACATGCCTGTGATGCAAGTAAACAGGCTTTTTGTTTACAGGTGGTGGCTGTGCATGTCATCCCCGTCTGTGTCCTGTGCTCAGTAGCCTCCTGCTCCCAGTGGGCTAATCCAGCTCCTACTGAAGGCTTTGAACTCACCTAGGTACACGTATGCCTGGTCTGCTGAGCACAGAAAGGTGCTTCCAGCTAGGATGCAGAAATTTTATCTGGGATTACAAACCCCTATCTTGGAGTCTGGTACAAGAGAACTTTCTCCGTTTATTAACATCCCTACAGTGGAAGGAACACAGCTTTCCTGATAGCCCAGACATATCTGTGGTCTGTAAAGCTGGGTTAATCTCAGAAGAAGTCTTAAATTGGAGATTAAGACCAAGAGAGCTGAAATTTGAAACCATTTCCCAACATTTTAGTGGATTTCCAGTTACTTTTAGTGAGTAAATATTTGACAGTTGTCCATTTTTAAAGCTTCTGTTGCTGAAATCCACAGCACGCATTAATCCATCAGATAACCTGTGTGTCAAGCACAGCTGAGAACTTTTCACTGCAACCCAAGCATTCTAGGGGGAATAGGTGCTTGATCTATGCTAACAAGCTTGGGCTGAGCTTAAATACGAGCAAAGGGTCCAGCTGAAGCTCTTTACCCCTACAGAGGAATCCCCCTAGCTCATTGCTAGGTAAGGCTTTCTGAGGTTGTTTCATGTTTTTCACAGATACAATTACTGTCCTTCAGTAATTACACAGATTTAGGCAGCTGGAGTGTGTGATTCAAACAAATCCCCTGTGACATAGCAACAGATGACCTCATAACTGGTCTGAGCTTACTGGGACAACACCAGTACCTCAGAAACACTGAGTGTCCCACAAGTACTAGGACGTTGCTGATGGATGGAAGGAGTTTAACAAGGTTGAATTTTGCACTGGTACTAGGGTGAGTATTCAAGAATAGATCTTTAAAGTCCTTTAAATTATAGACCTGGCTACAGAATCAAACTTCTATGCTCCTAGAAAATTTTCCTTCCCAGGGGGTTGTGTATGCATGAAGACTACGGAAAAGAACATATGGAGAGAAATAAATGGAAAGAGTAAAAGTCAAGAGAGAAAGGTCAAAAAGGTGAAAACAACAGTAAATAAAAGTACTTTGCTTAAACACAAGAATGTAAAGCCAGCTCTGGGCTTGGCTTTGAACTGTGACTCCCTTCCACTCCAAAGTGTGCTACTTCGAGCTTTATACTCCTCACTAAGCTCCCTAATGAAGGTTAGGGGTAAATCAGCAAGCCTTAGGCTCTGTTGTGCAGTTTGAAAAGCTTGGGAGATGCTCCTGAACACCTCACAGCTAATATCAGAACTTTCCCTTCAGGAGCAGATCAAGGAAGGTAACTAGTACAGCGAAGCTCTTGGCTGGACGTTGGTGCTGGCAATCTTTGTTCCATCTTAGTCTCCCCTTGCTGGTAGGCAGTGTTGGCAGGCTCACTAGGATGAAGATCAGCCTGGTGTAATATACACAGGCAGGGCTGAGGTGGTCAATAGGAGAGAGGAAGGAATGAAGCTGAGTTGTTGAAAATCCTGTGAGATGTAGTGCAACTGAAGCCAGACCAAATGGTACTGGATGTATATCATGTGTAATGAGCAGGATGAAAGAGTTTCTCCTTCTGACAACCTCTTGTAACTACCAGCTCTTATGCTAGAAACAAATTACTGCTAAAACACACAGCAAGGCAGAAGCAAAGAGATGTGAACGCAGCAAGGGATAACATCTTGCTCTAATAAGAGATGAGTTGCCTAGGAACAGAGCAGAGAATGGTGACCTAACCCTGTGCCACCCTATATGGTAACTTGACTGTGAACATCTCCTGTTACCGAGTCATAAAGCCTGGGGAGGGAACTCACTCACTTAGGTGCCCACAGCCAGCTTTGCGTTCCTTTAGAGCAGGAAGGTGGAAGAATGAGACCTCCCTTGGGGTGAGACAAAGGAGGATGGAAATCCATGGGCCCATCAGATGCAAGGTGGGAGGGCAAATGTAAGTATGAAATAAGCGGGGAGAAAAATCACATACTGTTTAACCTGTTGAGATGCTGCAATGTAAGGAGTGGTTTTAGGGTTTTTTTTATGTTGTCATATCGTATATTCAGGGCACCATTCCTGAGGTTTTTATCACAATGACTGCTTGGTCTGTCAAGATAGAGTCCATGAAACAGTTTGAGTTAAAAAAAAAAATCTGCCTAAAATAAAAATTTTGTATTTGTCATCAAAAATAAAAAGAATGTAGGTTTAGCAGCTGAATGCTAAGCACTTTTGAAAATGATTGTAAAGTCTTTCCAAAAATTTATTTTCTATTTTCTTGCAAAGATGCTAGTAGATGTTTGGACATGTTACATTGGACATTTTTCCTTTAGCAAGTAACTAGAAGCAGTATTTGTTACGGTAATTGCATTTAAATAGCACTTCAAACTTTGTAAATTCTGCATTCTCCTGTTGTACCACTAGGTGTGAGTGTTGGAGCTTTTTCTGTTGTTTTTGCAGTAATGTGCATAAAAGTTGCTGTCGCGTGTCCTCTAGAATTCCCAGCCACCCAAGCAATTCCCAACTGAACCGTGATAACTATGCGTTGTGCAAATGGGAAATCACTAAGTGACTGCCCACTCGGTGACACAGCACCTATCTGCAGAGCAGAATACCCCAGCTGCATGTGAAACTCCGGCTCTTACATCCCTTTTGCCAGCTGTACATGCATGTACTGGGGAGCAGGGGTCCCTGGGGCACAGTTTTGTGTGACTTTTGCAGAAATGAGGAAACCAGAGTTGGAATTTGAAGGGAAAATGTCACTCGGATACCTCAGAGGATTTCAGAAACCAATTGCAGGAGACTGGTGTAGAGAAGGGAGCCTAGTCTGCTTGAATGGAAAAGATGGGCAATACCACAGGTTTATCAGGAAAGAGGAGAGGTAGGGAGCGAAGGTCTGGGGACAAGAACTGGTGCACCAGCAGGTCAGAGCATGCCCACCAGGCAGCAAATACTCATCCTCACTCTGAGCTCATTTCACACAGGCACATTCGGTCATTGAGAGGAAAGATAGTGGAGGGTAATTTCACAGGACAAAGTTTGTCTCCCTGCTGTGTGTCTGCTTCGTCTTCTGTCTTGCTCCCATTGCAGGCATTTCTGGAGGAGTTTTTTATTCTCTTACCATCTCTTACTCCAACTCTATCCACCGGAGTTTTCCTCCAATTTTTCCTGTTCACAGTTGCATCGTATACAGCGCTTAGGCAAGCAAGGATCCAAATTTTGTCCTGTGGCGTGTAGGTACACTAGTAAAGAAAAAGTCTAGTATAATTTGCCCAAAGACCGTACCCCTTTTGAATCCTCAAGAAAAGCTCTAGGAAAGAATGGCCTTCATATGTGTGCATAAGCTGTCAAAAATACTACTACAGCTAAATACCAATAATTGCAAATTTATTGTATAATTTAAGAAAATCTTGCACAACTAAAAGATGAAAAGTAGAAATTAGCCTTCAAGCAGCAATATATTCAAATGAAATTCCTTTACACGAGAGAGAAACTGCCATTTATAACATAAAGGCAAATCTCTATTGTGAGGTGAAGAACAGCAAAAACTAAGCAGCGCATTTTACTTCATTTTCAAATGTCAGTTGTTAAATGGGAAAAACTTGCATGTGGCCAAATGAGCCGTGGTTTGGCCCCACACCTTTGTGCCAATCAGGCGTGCTGCCTGCCATGTGGAGAGAGGTGAATGAGCAGTGATGTTGTGCCCAGAACGGGGATCCTTTCTCTCTACTTGTGCTTTCAGCCTCTTTCTGATCCTGCAGGAGAGAAGGCTTTTGCACATCTTATTAAGGCATTATATAGTAGAGGTATGATCTAGTCCCAGGTTCATTTCTTCTATGAAAATGTTCCAAATAGCATCCAATATTTAACCATAATTGAGACATTTATAAGCAAACACGTTTAGACTAACTGATGTTTTAGGAGCTCATATAATCCCAAAGTCCCTCTTAAGCACTGGAACTGAAAGGATCCCTAGACCTTATATTGGCACATGTCACCATAAAGCAATCTTTTGTAAATTTTCAATAAATTCACTAGAGTTCTGAGTTCAACTAAATACTGTCCTACCATGGAGATACAAAGTACAGGGATAGGAGGTGAATTCCAGCAACCCGAACATCAGGCTGAAATAATATGCCAAAATATGATACAATGTAGGTCAATACCTAATATATATTCCTGTTCATAATGAGAGCACTCACTAAACAACATTTTTAGCATGTCAATAGAAAATAAATTAATAGAGAAAACTTGTTTCAGGAAAGAATACAATGCAGGAGATGGATATTTTTAACTTGCCACTGTCCAAGTGGGAGGGGTTACTAACAAGCAAAACTGCATGTTAATAACCCAAAACATGGTCATGATCATTTGTGTATGTAATTATGGGATCAGAAATTCACAAATATATCTTTTGGCAGTACGGCAGACTTCATCCACCCACTTGCCTTGTGATGACTGAGAAAAAAAGACACAGTTTTCACGCTTCCCCCCATTTGGTTGGGCGCGATCCCAATTGAAGTACTGTAGAGCCATGCCATTGACATCAACAAATTTCCCTTCATTTATCATGTCATTGACACCCAACCAAAACTCGGACACCCTAGGCATACTTTTCTTGCCATAATCTCGAAGAACATTTGTTTCATCGTTATTCCTTGGGATAGCCAGTGTCCCTCCCTTGGCTATGCAGTCTTCGTTGGCTTCATGAAAATGTTTGGTGCCTTCTGATATGAGGTAGCACTTCTTATGGGCCTTTGTCCCACGAAGACAGACTGTGAATAGATATTGGTTTGCACGTTCAGTAAAAGCTTGGGCTATAGCTTTAAGTGATGTTTCCTAAAATGATACATTTTTAAATATATGTTGGGAATTAAGCCCATAAGTCCCTCAGCAAGTGAGAGGCTCTTTCCTCCACAGTAGGGCCTGAAAGTAGCGTAAGATGAGACTTCTCTGCTATTCCTCGTGTTCACATAGGACCTTTTATGCAGCCAGCACGTTAGTGTGCTTTTGGGAAGTCTGAACAGACTGCTCACAGGCACTCTACAAAACACCTTGTGCTACAAGGGATGGCCAAAAGCAGAGCATGCTCTTGTAGCTGCTCCAGAGAAGAGGCACTTAAGAGGAAGGACAGACATAGCTGTGATCTTAACACCATAAAGTGCTTTGGAGAATCTTTCCTGTGTTTATGCTGATAAACCTCAGGCATGATCTTGAGCCCCGGATTCCCTCCAGCAATGTGATTCTCTCAAGAATTTTTTTATTTTGCTGTTTCAGAATGCTAAAATATAACCTAGGCCTGATGTCAGTGTATTTTATGTCTTCTTTTAGCATATTGTCCTTCTTTCACACATTTTTACCGCACTTCATCAGTCTTAAACACAATGGAATGGATGAGCTATGGATGTTTGTATTGTTGGCAGATATGAGTTGGTCGTCAGGAAATCTGTACTTGGCTTTATAGTAAAGATATTTAAGTGCCAAAGAAAAGTAAAGTTTTATGCATCAATTAAGCCTAGTTCCTAGCAAACAAAGGCAGGACAGAAAAGTGCTATGTTAAATGTGTTCTGCTCTCCAGAAAAATACTGATTTGAAATTCATAATGCAAATCTCTGTCTGGATGATTGATAAAAGTATATTTCCACTTGTGGAAGAGTACGCATTCACCTCTTTAGTTCTTAATTTCTGGTCTTTCCAGCAAAGTCTATCCCTTCAAAAACTAAATTCAAATGAGGTAAAGTGACTTAAATCTATAAACACTTTTTAAAAGGGCACACTTAGTACTGTGCTTGCATGACAATCTCAACCAAACAATCTAAACACTTGCATTTATAAATCTGTTTGCTTTTAGTTCTACTGGAACATATCAGGGAAGTCTTGATGTAAAGTCCAAATGTACTAGAATATTAATTTGGCACATGCTCTGTGACTGGAATTGCCTTGGAGAACTGCTGTCGGAGTTCTTCCAGCCCAGGGTCTGTGTGGGCAGGCTCACAGGAGTGAATCCTTAAACTTTGCTTTCCAGCTCTCCTAATGCAGATATGTGAAAGACTGATTCTCCCAAGAAAATTACTTACGAGAAGAGACCCCCCCCTCAAAGGAGTGTTCCTCCTGAGCTGAGGAAGGTAGCAAAGGTCTTGAATAAACTCCTGTAACAATTATTTTTAGAATCCTGCGTGTGCCTGCTTCCAGATTATTTCATTTATTGCTTAAACTCATCTTGTACTTATATTAGAAATGTCGTGAAACAATATAAACATCTTCTGTCCTGATGTTTTTTATAATCTGTTTCTAATTCCTGTCATGTGTTCTTGTAAAAAAATAACCATGTATCTGATCAACAGGATATGTAAATCCAGTTTGGACCATATCCTATACGTCTCAGATTTTTAGTATTTCCAGTTGTAGTATTAATTGCATTCCATAGCTGCATTTTCAGGGTCATGATTTTGTATTAGGGCTTATCCTTCAGATTTTATACTTTCCAACGGCTAATGGGCAAAGAAATGTAATGAACATATTTGCTAAATGTTGAATTCTTTAACAAATTTATATTCATGGGAAAGATCAGAAAGACCTTATCTACTTCAACAATGCTGCAGTAATGATGGAGACTGGCTCTCTAGGAAGAAAGTATGTGCTGCTAAATGGCACGTGGCAACATTTCACAGTAAGTAGAAAGGAGATCTGGGAAATTCAAGCAAAAGAAGAAATCAGATTGTAATGTGTGTCTTGGAAATGTCCATAAGCTAAAAAAGCAACTCCTTTTTCAAGTATCATAAAGCCATTAACACAGTCAGAGCTAGAGGGGTGATAGATTTCTTTTTGCCAAATTTGGAATCCAGTTGAAGAACGTGGGTTCTGAATTTAGAATATAGCTCAAAATAAGCTTTGAGGATAGAAAATCTCCTGGCTCTGGTTTCATTTCTAAGCCACTGCATGCTTACTCTCAAGCTCCTTCTGGAAGCAATACAAGAATTACTTTTAAACAAGAGTTACTTGTATAGCACAGGCTCCCTCTTTCAAGAAACTTCTGAAGTCTTATAAGAAATCTACAATAAAAATATTTTGTAAAGCTCAAAAAGCTCTATGTAACCCAAGACGTAAACCAGGACAACCCAGATATTGCCATCCCTAAGGAAAATACGTTGTTTCATGTGAATGATGTAATTTCCTCAGTAGTGTCCTCTTGTACGTGTTTAAATGCCAAGTTTTGTGTCAACAGCTGTGAAAAAGCACAACTGTCTAATAGGTGCCTGTGTATTTACCCTTCTTATTTTGTTTGGAAATTTCCATCTGGCTGTTTAAGTACTTAAAGGACTTTACACATTGATACAGGATATTTCTGAACTAACAGTGGGTATTACTTTGAAGTTTTATGGCAACATTGAGATTTAATGTTGCAAATTGCACACTTTAAAAAGGTTCAGTCCTTTTAGCTTCTTTTGGGGGGCATTCTCAGCCTTTTCCATGAATATTTTTGCCTTGATAGTTAGCCCATGTTCATATCAAAGCTGGGGACCTAACTCATTGACCATCTAAACTCTCAAACCCAGCAACCATCATTGTTGCCTTTGTCTGATTATACCTAAAATCACATCTTGGAGTTGTGCATAGCAAAGACAAAAGCAGTTCTTGCTCCAGATTAATTCCTGCTCTTAGTGAAGAATCATCACTTGTATGCCATTAGTTCAGACTTGATTTTTCTTGAATGCTTCCTTCAACATTTGTCTCACCATTACAGCTATGGCATACCATGCTTTTAAGGAGTTGTTTTTCTCAGTCACAAATCCCCATTAAAGAGAAGGACGGGTGTGAAGGAGAGAGGAAAGACAGTGATAAACTTTTGGAAGCCATTGACCAGTGTAAGCTGCTTTACCTGTCTGAAGTGCTTGCATTTCTTTCAGAGCATTTACTTCTCGCCACAATTTGTCAATCTGGGTCTTTAGGTCATCTTTTTCTTAAATAAAAGAAATACAGAGAAATGAACAGATATGCACGCACACACAAAAAAAAATCTAAAAAATTATATGTTAAAAGCTGTTTCAAAATAGCGTGGGTTTCTGCATTGATGAGAGATGTTTTAATTTCTTTTAAAGATTTTTCCTTAATGAAAGGATTCCTGTAGGGCTCCTATTAAAAAAAAAAAAACCAAAACCCAAAACAGAACAGGAGGAACCCACCTTTACCTCTCATCCTCATAGTTTAAATTTCATTTTCAGTTGGACTGTATCCTGGTAACTGTTTGAAAGCCATGGATTGCTGCAGCTAATCGTTATTTAGCACACCAGTGTCTAATTTACAGCAAAATGTGCCTATTTACTTTGAACCTGCACAACATGGTGTATACATATGACACATAAATAAGAGCAGGACACAAGTTGTCTTTATTCAAAGAAATGCCATTTCTGTGAGCATGAAAGTTTCACGCAACACTTGTTTTAACACAATGAGGAAGAACTAATATAATCCAACTTCACAGTCTGAATGTGTGCAAACAAGCTTGCTGAACTGCAGTTTCCCCTCCCCATGAGAAGCCTTTCCTCTCTCCGTCAGTACAGAGAGGGCCTGGTGACTTGAGTCACACAAATTCAGTCCGAATCACCATTTTGTAGCGCTTACAAAAGCACTAAGAAGATGGTGGGACAAGAAAAGAAGCTAATTTGCACATAACTCCATTTTTATGTCCTCTTTTCCATTCTTCTTTCTTAATCATTATAATATTCCACCACCATCAAACAACTAGCAGGCATGTTTCCATTGCACAAGATGACAATTTGATTGCAGCAGTAACCAGACCTTCCAGAAGCCACAGTAATGAACATGAGGAATAAATAAGGTCTTTCACATGTAGTAGAACTAACAAAACCACAGTTCCTGCAGATCTGTGTTGCATCACCTAATCCTCCAGCTGCACTCCAGAAATCTCATCTCTTCTCCATATTCCCTACTGCCTGTGGGGATAACCCCAGCTGTCCTTCATGACTCCCTGGTTCCCCAAGGCAGGACTCCCAGTTCCCCAATCCATGCTCTTCCCTGCAATTCCCAGTTCACAGTAGCCTCCCCATATCCCCTGTCTGCTTCAAAGGAGGCAAAAAGCAGAAGAAGCTGAGCTCCTGGTGCAATCTTTTCATAGTGAGACACTAATGTAGATCTCTTATTCCTTTTTTTTTTTTCCTTCTTTTCCCACCTTCATTCACAAAATTTCATAAAATATCGATAACTTATCCTCAGGAGTTCCATTCTTCTGCCAAATTGTTTCAAGTTCAAAAGTAGTGGAAGGTTGACAGACAAATGTGCTGGCAAAACAAATGTATAAGCAGACTGTCCTTAGGACACTAAGCTAAAAACTATAGAGTTTCTAAGGCAGAGGAAAGTGTATATCACTGTATAGTGCCAGAGCAGTGAAATCATTCTGTACAATGGTTTTATCAAAGCTGTGGTTTTTTAATTGACAAGAAGTTTAAATATTTGCCATTAGTGTAACCTCCATCATACCCTCTTTTATTAGAAATAAATCTTTACATTAAATACACAGACATTTCCAAACAACATTCAGCAGTTTTTTATTTGCTCTGTAAGCTTTGCTCTGGGAATTTATGCTTTATCTTTTTCTGCTAATTCTTTTTCATTGGTTTGACTTGCCATTTCATAGTACTTGTCACACAGGTGAAGTAATATTCCACAAATATTAGACAGACATTCTGTTAAAATTAGGAAAGGGTACAAAAATCTGAATAATAACCCCTGGAGACTGAATATTTTATTCTGCTCTTTTCCACCATATGTACATGAATTTCCATTCTTCTGATCTTAGTTAATATAACTACATAACTAAGAATGGTTAGCCAGAGTCCTCTCCCAGCTGTACCTCTGAGTCCTAAATACTGAGACGAATACACATAACAGAGCGATATACTTACAATTGTTATACAACTCTATTTCCATAACTCATTCTGCCACCTTATTTTTAGCTTTGCTACCTCACATAAAAATATTTTAGACAAATATAATATAGACTCAACTCTCCTTTGTTAATAAGCATTTGTATAATGTTAGTTTCTGGTTTATGCAGTGTTATTTAAGTACATAATAAACTTGCATAGTCTATAAGCTTCTATCCCTCCTCCCAGTTAAAACCCAGTACCTTTCACTCTACGTTTGCTGTGCTTCCTGGCTTTGAATTTGGAAGCCTGGGTGATGGTCTGGTCCAACAGTAGTATGCTTATGAGTAGAAAAATCGTAAGTCCAGTTTGTGCCATGTCTCTTCTAAAGAACTTAACAAGAAGCTTCAAGAAATTCTCTTCAGCAGTTCTGAGAGCAAGTCACATAGAGACATCTCAGTAGGGACTGACTGAGGTCAGTTTTATAAAAGTGTAGTGATAGGGTTGGCTGTACTCCTTGCTTACGAAATGTGTTTAATACTTAAGCTGGCTGTAGCATAAGGCACCCCCTTGTTCTCACATCTCATCTGAAATTCCTATTTCCGTTTTGAGTTCAGCTGGGACAGGTTGCTTTTACAGAGGCCATACCAGCGCTGAACAGTGCACTGATTGCCACTAATGAGCGCCGTATCTCCTGTTTTAACTTTGAAGCCAAAATGTACAGAAAAGCAGATGGATGTTCAAAAACACCTTATGCAATGCCAACCTTAAGGAGGGGTAGCCAAAGGATTTCTACAAATGTAACAGGCTCACCCACAGCTCTGACCCAAGCTGGCTAAGTCATGACAATGGTCGTGATCTTACATTGAAACAAAAAAAGAATTTACTCACTCCTGAGTAAATGCAAACATTGCAGCTACACACACACGTAGATGTATACACTAAGATCATATCATGTGAGGAGTGCATTTTTTAATTCATGAAGAGTTAATAAATCCCTAATAGATATGACTGTATTTCTGATTAAGAACAGTATGCGCTATCAGCAGGATCTAGTCAGGGGAACAAAGGATAGTGATACTCTTCCAAAGGCTCCCAAGTCCTGACTTATGGTCAGAGGAAGAGGTGGTGCTCTCAGTAAAGCACAAGATGCTCGAAGCAGGACAGTGTCTCTCTGGACTCCGGAGAGTTCTCTGCATTTGGATCTCTTTCATTCATTTGCCCTTGGGCTCTGTTGAGTTTCGTAGGGCTGCCTTTTAATTGAGATTGCTATAAGTAGTCGAACCCCTCACTGATTTTGGTGGACAAATGAAATTGTCACCATAATGTGCCCATCCATCACACTCTTCCCTCTGCCCCCCAGTAAGAGAGGGTTTGTTTAAAATGTTGAACCTAAAGCCATCATTGGGTGATGGGGCACAGTTCATGTCCCTCAGAGCTGTTGTTCCAGACATTTCTTTGCCATCTCTGCCTTGGTTACATTCTGCTCACATTGCCAGATTTTTTTCAGAACTGTAACAGCAAGAGACTTATTACTTTATTAAATGAAAGCTAAGATTTAGGTACGTGCTGTTATACTATATGAATGCATGCTGGCTTCTTCCAATCCCCACATACAGTCTAAAAGCACTTCAGTGCTTATAATGTGAAACACACCTAGACCAGCTGTTTTGGATATCTTTAAACAACTAGCTGTATTCTAATAATCTATATCTCGTAAGCATCTATTAATCATTAGTTAATAAACTTCTCATAAATGCATAATACGATACGATACTAATACGATAAAACTTAGTTTCAGTGGTCCTGCGTCAAAACATTGAAGTATGTTACATTGTGCAGGGAAATCTCTGGGTCAACAATGTGAAGTCCTTGGTGGTATTTTGGAGCATAGCACACCAGAGGTGGTTATCACAGGGTCCCACCCAGCCAGGACTGTCCAACAAATCACTCACACAGCTGCACATTTCAGTACACAGTTAAATGTGGAAAAGGCTGTCATTCAACTAGCACACCAGAAACTGAAATGTGAGCTGTCAGAGAGGAAAACAAGGAGCTTTGCAAGGGTCTTGTTCCAGATTTAATCTGTCATTTAGAACTAACCCTAAGTTCAGGGTTGATCCATGTTTTATCCCAGTAATATTGGGGCATCAATATAAGTTAATTAAGGGCAGACAGCTAAATCAATAACTGCCTCCAGTTAGTTTTTCTCTTGGTCCCTTCTCAGAGGTTGTGGAATTGCACATGAAGCTGATTCTGACCCACTGCAGCTTGTAGCCTGACATATTAAACTAGTGCTAATTTTGGGTTACCTCAGTAAGGGAGCTTTAAACCCCTGGAGCTGTTTCACGTGGCGCTTATCTGTCCCACAGGCTCTGAGAGAGGCAGGACCAGCAGCTGGGGTCAGCAAGCATTTTAGTGTGCGTGTTTAAGGACTCAGTACCAGAATGTATTTGTTCCTGCTCCTAGCAACTTGAGTTTTCTAACACAGGCTTTCTTTTCTTTCTGTGAAATGAGTCTGACAGAAACAGATTTGTACTCTACTGAGGCAAGCACACAACTCGCTAGAAATGGAGGTATAAAGAAAACACAGATTTGGTATTCTGAGAGTTCTTGGCCAAGAGCCTGAGTTAAAACCTCTCCTTTTTCGAGGATGCCATGTTATGTCCTTTAAAGAACAGACTGAAACTCTATTTTGAAAGCTTCATTCCCCTCGTTCAGCAGTCTCTTTGAGCATTTTACCAGTCTGCAAGGAGCTTAGTTGGACTTCGCTCCTGAAACTTGAATCACAAGGCTATCCTTGGAGCTGCTGTGAGACACCACAAGGGTATAGGGGTTTGTTTGTCTAGAATTTGTCTAGAGTACCTGAGAAATAGGTTTCACACTTATGACCAATCTATAGCAACTGAGGAAACAAGTTTAACTTCTTGTATACAGTGTGTGGGCAGGAGAGTCAGAGAAAAATCAAAATATGTTGCGGAGAACACATAAAGTCCCAGTGCTACTGTGAGGAAGCAGGAAATGGAAGCACATAGGAAGCTTACAGCCTCACTGAATTGAGTACCGGGTCTGTGTATGGTCTTGAAACCAGTGCTACGGCGTCATTTAGAGTTGTGATTTTTCTTTTACTAGCATAGTTATCATAATATAATACAGCCCTATACACCTACGTATTAGTGTAATTTTTCCTGAGGCAAATGATTCCTCTTTCCATATCAGAATGTGCTATACAAGTATAAATGGCCTCATACCTTTATAGTGCATCCAGGCTAGGATGGGATTGCACTTTTTTATTTACATCAGTATAGTAGAACTTCTGCGTACAGACAAAATTGTAGTTTCTCTTAAAGTGCTTAGTTCACTTCAACACCCTCTTGAAGAGCTTTGTTTGATAAGAAAAGTCTTGCAAAAGCCATAGCTGCTGAACTGCAGAGGCACCTGATTTTATGTCTCCGGTCTCCCCACCTCATGCTGTTTGCTTTCAGACAACTGAACCATTCAGGGCATAAGCATCCTTTGGTAAAAAGTTTATTTCAGTTTCTCCACAGAGGCTCTTCAAGGTAAAAAGTCTGTTCCCCTTGGAGACAGTTCTACTTTTATGTGCTCCTGTAGACTGGCTCAGAAAAACTCTCCATACAGTTGTTTTTTCCTCTCCATTTTCAGCCACCACTGGGTTTGTGGAAAGAACATGCAATTGGGCACAGAGTATGAGAAGTTGGTGTGAGACGAGGACTGGATGCTGGGCTGAGATCCTGAAATAGGTCTGGCTGCAGAACCCATTTCCTGCTGTGTGGAGTGAGATCCTATGTAGGGAGATCATGTCCTTTACTTATCTCCTGAGGTAATAGAGCTACAAATAAAACACTACTTGTAAAAAATATCTTTAAAGAAAATTAATGCTTCAGTCTGTTGAAAAGTGAACTGCCCACATGTTGCTAGTAGACTGGCTATGTTCTACTGAGATCTATAGTCCCCTCCATGCTTCAGAGCTAATTGTGTTATGTTTGACCAAATGGGAAACTGATGGGCTGTATCTGCTACTGAAATCACAGCAAACTTCTTTTTTTGCAGCATTTCAGTTGTGGAAAATTCAGCTCAGCATAAGATTTGGAAAAAAAAAGCTTGTATGTGGGTAACTATTTGCCCCTTCTACTCAAGAGTATAAAGAGAAAATGAAAACTGATCATAGCTGTTGCCAGACTAAAGAATTTCAAGTGGGGCAATCCCAAGAACCAGTATAGCCAACAAAAGTAGATAACACAAAGGTTAGTAAAATATTTATCATGCATAAGTTTTTATGACTGTCTTGGGTGGTAAATGGGATCCACTGGTTGATTTTCATTTATTTCAATTAAATGTAACAAATTTTGCAAATTCTGCTAGTCACGGATTATGTCGTGCTTGGAAAATTACTGTCTGCTTGGTTTCTTTGGCCTTGAAAAGTCTTGCAAAGTCTTTCTTAAAGGATTTGATCTCAGTCCAACCAGGTATGAGGCAGGATTATGGCTGACATCCCAACACCAAAGTTATTTAGGGGAAATTTGTACAAACAAACTGTGTGTTTAGAAAAGGGAAGGGCTAACTTTATGGTATGTGAGGTTCTGTGAAACTTAGTAATTCTATTTCAGGTTTTTGCAATCACTTCAAGTTTCTTCATGTTATGCTAATTTGCTCTTTTGAAAGGAAATTTTCTGGATACAAATGATCTGCTCTGTCTATTAGAATTCAAGGAGGTTCCAGGTTTATTGCAAAACCAGACTGCCCACCAGTGACCTGCACTGAAGGTCACTGAGTGTTGAAATGAGGGCATTCATGTCTTCCTTAGATATGTGACGCTGCTATCCCAAATGCAGGTCTCAGCTTGGCCCCGTAGCACTAATAATGGGATTGATCAATAGGTAGGCTTCTAGATGTGGTATTTTTCAGTTCCAAACCGAGCTGTTGTTACCTACACGTCTGGTGCTTTTCACTTCCTGTACTGTAAATACAAGCTTCAAAAAATGAAGGCATTTGAGATATAAATAGTATATGTCTACTGAAAAGATGAATCAGGGCAGTACTTTGTGCTTCCAGAATAAGTGCTTTTTGTGTCTCTTATTTGGGGTCTTTGTCCCAACAGCATCTCACAGCTAGGTCTTAGCAAGCAGAGAGAAGGGTGAACAATTTGCAAGAGGCAGCAGAAAGACTTGTCTTACATCTATCACACATACTTAAGGCAAATATCATTATCTTGTCTATGTGACCAAACTCTCTCACCTGTACTCCTTTCATTCTCTTGTAATGGCAATGAATGTAGATCATAGGTTGTAAAGGTGAGAAAATACTGCTTATCAAAGTCAGACGAGATTCAGAATTCAGAAGAGATTCACCAAATATACATGAAGCAATGATAGCAAAGCCATTGCACTCTTTTTTTTGGTTATCTATCCAATGTTGCTCTGCACTGATAGAGTTGCCTTCTTACAGGGTTCAGATATCTCAAAGGAATGGCACAATTGCCGAACCATTTTTACTTCTTCAGGCCTTTAGCTGCAAAAATAAGTAGGTGTTGAATGTTTTGCTGACTGTTATTGCCTATTTCCTTAGGCAGGAATGACCCCAAAGAAATAGCTATTTAATTAGAGATAAATGTTTTGATGGCTATGTGAAATGTGCAACGAGAGCAAACCATAATCCTCCTCAAAACAGAGCCTTTTTTACAGATCAGCTGACTCGTCATCTCTAAAGATAAGGGACTTTAGAAGAAAATTTAAAGCAGTTTCTTTTCAGTCCAGGTGCAAACAGAAGAGTTGAATGGGGTCTTTTAAAATGCTGCTCCTGCAGCCTTGGCAAAGTTTCCATGTTGGGAATTACTGGCAGCAGCTCAGCTTCTTTAGTCCTCAGGATGTGTGTGAGAATGTGTCTCTTTCGCTTTTGTAAACACAAATTACCTGTTGTGCTAATTTTTCTCCTGTAACGTGTGCTGCCTTTTTTCCTTCCTGGAAATGATCTGAAAACATCCTGAGCATTTAATTTCTCCGTTTAAATAGATATTTTTTTGTTTTTTATCATCACAGTCTCCCTAATATGAGGCTTTCCAGCTTCACATTAACAGGATCTTAATAGGTTCTGCTCATCCTTACATGTGCCAGACAAAACGATTTGGACAAAGCCCTGATTTAGGCACTGCGAAGCTCCCCAGACAGTCTGAATTGCATATTCACAGGTTCATAGCAGGTTACCAACAGTGCAGCTTTGCGTACTGCCAGTAGGGCTGGCCAGAGTGAGGATTATGTTTTGGCTTGTGTAGATATTTGTAGGATTTTCCTATACCAGATGGAAAATTAGACCTTCTCAGGAGTGTGATCGTGTCTCCCTTTGGTGGCTGCATTTCACTGAGGACTTGAAGGTTCTGCTCAAGGGCTGACGCCTTCTGCGTTGCCAACCCAGAAACTCAAGTTCCCACCTCACGTATGGCCATATGACCTTTAAGGCCCCTAAATCCTGCGCCATGGCCCTTCTACAGAGGTGCCCTGAGACGCTCCCAGTGCTGCTGCTCCCACCCAGCTGCTGTGAGCGCCCACTGACAAGGAGATGCTTCAGCTGGGGGCTGCCAGCCTGGCTCGGGCAAGGAGCCAAACCACAGCTCTGCAGTTCAGGGCTGTCACAGGACCGGCAAGCAGCTGACCCTGCTTTACCGTGTCTCAGAAGCTGCGCTACCCCCATGCACAGGCCTAATCAGCTCATCACCAGGCCCCGGGGTTGGAAAACACGTGATGTGGTCCAAGTAAAACACGGGTTTTTAAAATTTAAAGGAAGTTTTTAGCTGTCTGGTCAGGAAGGAAAAATAGCAGCTAAATGTAAATGCTGGGGAGATGTCTGCTTGTCTCTGAAAGCAAACTCAAGCAGTGAGAAGTGGAAAGTGAGACCCTGCCTTGCTGGAGGCTGGGAAAGGGGCAGTAAGGGGCAGTGTCTAGCTCTGACCCAGCAAACTCCTACCTAGCAAGCCCTACCGCCCCACACCATGCACATCCCTGACCCCATGATGAGATAAAAGTGCAAATCACACATCACCTGCTGGATGCTGTGGGTGGAAAAGAAAAAATAACCTGTATCGGTGCGATTTTCTTTAACAGCCCACTATGTCTATTAAGAAATAACATTCGTTTCTGGGATTGCTGCCCTCTTGTGAAAGGCCAACAGTATAACATCCCCTCCCATCTTCAGCTCTCCTACCCCTAAGGCTTTGTTTTCATCATACACAGATGAGTTATATGCTGTTACTGTATTAGATGTCATTTCAAATGCTATCGCTAAAATTTTCTTGATTACAACACAGAAATCTGTGAGGGCTTTTTCGAACTCTTGGTTACTTTTCCCTGCTGAATTCTAGCTTGGGCAGAAAGAACCATGATGAAGCAGCACAGCATCTGCCTTTCCTGTTAGCTGCTGTCTTCAAGGATTTGAAATCTTAGTATGTGTCTTGGGTGGGTATTGTAGCCAGACTAACATGGCCTCCAGTGTAAACTAGAAAAACACATATTTACCTTTCATTTTTGGTATGTTCTGTAGCTTGTTTGCTGATAGCACTCAAGCTATCTAGTATAAGGCTAGTTTGGTAATGTCTCTATAAAACACACTCACTGCACTGTCTACGCAGATAGACCCTGGTTGAGATACTGGCAATATTTAATAAGGAGAATTAGTCTGTTTCAGAAATTGAGGTATGTTCCAGCTCCTGCACTACATATTTGGGAGAAACCCGGAGTTTTAATGAAAAGCTGAAGGGATCAGCAAGAAGGTAGCTGCAGTTATACCTGAGAGGGTGCACTCACCTACCATTCAGGAAGATTTCAGAAGCAGGGGTTATGGGTCTGGATATGGCATTCTTTAGGATTCAGAACGGAAGGAATTCACGTTATAACATTATAACTAGCTAAAAGTAGCTGTTGGTCATGAAAAGGGGGATACAAATTCCCACTTCTCATCTTTTCTTCCTGAAAAATTGGATTCGTCTGGTAGAGTTGGGGGATGCTGTAAGACATGTATCTCTCTGTGCACTGCTTGGGCTGTCTGTGAACCTCACGTCACACTCCTAGGATCATTGTCCATCTCCCATGTATTTTCCAGCCTGGTGCCGCATCCTCTCCCTGCGCCACAACCCCACGAGCCAGGTGCCACTAGAAAATCTGAGCTGGGTGTTTATAGTGTGGGATTAAGCAGTGCAAGTGGCAGGGCTGCCCAACCTGGCAAAATAGACAATGTTCTGGGAAGCTCTTTAAAGAGGACTTGGGGTCACATTATTATTTGCAAGCTAGATGTTTGTGAGCAAGATCTGTAAGTGAAGGGGGAAAGAGAGATTTGTATGATCCCCTGTATCCAACTATAAAGGCAGCTGATGCCCACATCCATCCAAAGCCTGAAACCGGGCCTGTACTTTAGTGTCAGAGCTTCTTCCCAGCACATGGTGCTACATATTGTGCGTGTGTGTCTGTTGCATGACCTGACACATCAGGGAAGAAGGGAGATCAAAGACTGCATTCAGACTTGAAGTTTTTTGAGACTGAAATTTGATTCCTCGGTGGCCACTAGAACAGCAGGAA